>NW_028270178.1:22798879-22802653 GCF_037043375.1 Chiloscyllium plagiosum | reverse complement strand
TCCATGCCCCCTCGCTCTCTCTCTCTCCTCCCATGTCTTTCTCTCTCTTCCTGTCTCTCATTCCCCCCCACTTTGTCTTTCCCTCCCTCCTGTGTTTCTCTCTCTCTCACCCTCCTTTCTCTTTCTGTTTCTTTCTCTCTTCCTCCCCCTCTCCCTCTTCCTGCCTTTCTCCTTCCCCATGTTTATCTCTCTCTCTCTCTTTCTCTCTCTCTCTTTCTCTCTCTCTCTTTCTCTCTCTCTCTTTTTCTCTCTCTCTTTTTCTCTCTCTCTTTCTCTCTCTCTCTTTCTCTCTCTCTCTCTCTCTCTTTCTCTCTCTCTCTTTCTCTCTCTCTCTTTCTCTCTCTCTCTTTCTCTCTCTCCTCTTTCTCTCTCTCTCTTTCCTCTCTCTCTCTTTCTCTCTCTCTCTTTCTCTCTTCTCTTTCTCTCTCTTCTCTTTCTCTCTCTCTCTTTCTCTCTCTCTTTCTCTCTCTCTTTCTCTCTCTCTCTTTCTCCTCTCTCTCTTTCTCTCTCTCTTCTCTCTCTCTCTTTCTCTCTCATCTTTCTCGCTCTCTTTCTCGCTCTCTTTCTCGCTCTCTTTCTCTCTCTCTCTTTCTCTCTTTCTCTTTCTCTCTCTTTCTCTCTCTTTTCTCTCTCTATCCTCTAAATCTCTCTCTCTCTATCTCTATCTCTCTCTCTATCTCTCTCTCTCTATCTCTCTCCTCTGTTTTCTCTCTCTCTCTCTTCCTTCCTCTCCCCTCTCTGTCTTCCTCCATGTCTCTCTCCGTCCTCCCTGTGTTTTTCTCTCTCCCTCCTTCCTGTGTTTTTCTCTCTCCTCCTCCTCTTCCTTCCTCTCTGTCTCTCTCTGTCCCTCCATTTTATCTCTCTCCTCAGTCAGCACATACACAAATGCCTTCGCCTTCACTCAGTTTTTGGGGGTCTCTGTGCTCCCTGGAATGGGCTGCTCCTGGACCGGCTACAAACGAAAAGCCAAGCCAACTGAAACTGCTAACTCAGGTAAACATGGTTTTCGAAGCTCCGCTCCCTCACCGACTCCGCTGACTCAACACGAGCCCCTTTCCCCAAACCCCGAGAAACCCCCTCAGTCGTGGTCTTCATGTATATGAGGCCTGAGCATCCACAGCTTGTAACATTTCCCCTTAGTCATTGAGATGTACAGCGTGGAAACAGACCCTTCAATCCAATTTGTCTATACTGACCAGATACCCCAACCCAATCTCGTCCCATTTGCCAGCACAAGGCCCTTATCTCTCCAAACTCTTCCTATTCATATACCCATCCAGATGCTTTTAAATGCTGTAATTGTACCAGCCTCCACCACATCCTCTGGCAGCTCATTCCATACACGTACCACCCTCTAAAGTTGCCCCTTAGGTCCCTTTTAAATCTTTCCCCTTAAACCTATGCCCTCTAGTTCTAGAACCCCCCAGGGAAAAGACTTTGCTTATTAACCCTGTCCTTGAGCCTCATGAATTTATAAACCTCTATATAAGGTCACCCCTCAGCCTCCGATGCTGCAGGGATAACAGTCCCAGCCTGTTTACCTCTCCTAGAGCTGAACCCTCCAACCCTGGCAACATCCTTGTAAATCTTTCCGCACCCTTTCAAGTTTCCCACAACATCCTCCCTTGCTCAAAGCGACGCGCATTGACGAGCAAGGACCCCTTCTGTACCGACAAAGCGAATCCGCTCGCGTCTCGCCCCTTCTTCCAGAGTAACCCGGGGGCTTGGCGCAGTGTCCCCCGTGCCTTTCTCCATGGCAACACGTCAGCCGATCAGCGTGGCGTTCCCGTGCCCATCAGCACCCCCTCTCGGCTGCTGTGTAAATTGTTGCAATCGTTTGAAGTTTGGTGTTCTTGCGTGTGTCCTGGTGAGTGGGCGAGGGGAACAGGATAAATCCCCTTGTTCCCTGCCCACGAGGGAGCGAGAGAAACTCGGAACAATCAGTGATCTGTTGCTAGATGTCAAGTGTGGAAGATTGAACGGGTGACATGGTGGCTCATTGGCTAGCACTGCTGCCTCCCAGCGCCAGTGACCCGGGTTCGATTCCAGCCTCTGGTCACTGTCTGTGTGCAGTTGCAGGTTCTCCCCGTGTCTGCTTAGGTTCCCTCGGGGTGCTCCATTTCCTCCCACAATCCAAAGGTGCGCAGCTCAGGTGAATTGGCCGTGCTAAATTCCCCATGGTGTTCAGGGATGTGTAGGCTAGTTGCATTGGTCAAGGGTAAATATAGGATAATAGGGGAATGGGTCTGGGTGGGTTACTCTCAGAGGGTAGGTGTGGGCTTGTTGGGCCGAAGGGCCTGTTACCGCACCGTAGGGATTCTATGATTTGAAGTTAGGGGGTCAATCCCACTGTCTCTGGATGGGGATAGGTGTGTGAAGCAGTGGTGTTTATTTTGGTTGCTTTCTGTAACAGTGCCTCTTTCTCCCTCTGCCCACAGGTTCCCTTGCCCTGCAGCGACTGGCAGACTTGAAGGCGACGGTGCTGTCCCTCACCATCACTGTCACACAGTGCGTCCTGTTCTCTCTCTCTGCTGCCATTCCTGTCCTGCCTGTGCAGTACCTCACTTTCATCCTGCAAGTCATCAATCGCGCCTTCCTGTATGGGGGCCATGCTTCGTTCGTTGCCATCGGGTACGTCCTCCAGGCGTCGCAACAGCATCCCCGCGGTCCGAATTCTGATCCTACCGAACCGGGTCACTGGCGCTGGGAGGCAGCAGTGCTAGCCAATGAGCCACCGTGTCACCCCTTCAATCTTCCATACATGACATCTGGCAACAGATCACTGATTGTTCCGAGTTTCTCTCGCCTCCCTCGTGGGCAGGGAACAAGGGGATTTGTCCTGTTCCCCTCGCCCACTCACCAGGACACACGCAAGAACGCCAAACTACCTCAACGATTGCAACAATTTACACAGCAGCCGAGGGGGTGCTGATGGGCACGGGACCGCCACGCTGATCGGCTGACGTGTTGCCATGGAGAAAGGCACGGGGGACACTGCGCCAAGCCCCCCGGGTTACTCTGCAAGAAGGGACGAGACACGAGCAGATTTGATTTGTCGGCACGATGGCTCAGTGGTTAGCACTGCTGCCTCACAGTGCCAGGGACCCGGGTTCGATTCCAGCCTTGGGCAACTGTCTGTGTAGAGTTTTCACATTTTCCCAGTGTCTGCGTGGGTTTCCTATGGGTGCTCCGGTTTCCTCCCGCAGTCCAAAGCTGTGCAGGTTAGGTGAATTGGCTGTGCTAAATTGCCCGCAGTGTTACGAGCATTAGTCAGGGGTAAATGTAGGGGAATCTGTCTGCGTGGGTTATTCTTCGGAGGGTCGCTGTGGACTTGTTGGGCCGAAGGCCTGTTTCCATACTGTAGGGAATCTAATCTAATCTTAACATCCACCTGGAGCGGTGGTCCGAAACTGGAATTCTCCTTTGATGTCCCAAACAGCTGCTCCGGTTAAATATCCGGTCAGATCACATTTGGGGTGTCACAGTGGCTCAGTGGTTAGCATTGCTGCCTCACAGCACTAGGGTCCCGGGTTCGATTCCAGACTCAGGGGACTGTCTGTGTGGAGTTTGCACATTCTCCCTGTCCCTGTGTGGTTTGCTCCCAGCAGTGCAAAGATGTGCAGATCAGATGGATTGGCCACACTGAAATCGCCCATTCTGCCCAGGGGTGTGCAGGCTGAGTAGATTAGGCAGGGACAACGTGAGGACTGCAGATGCTGGAGATCAGAGTCAAAACGCGTGGTGCTGGAAAAGCACAGCCGGTCAGGCAGTATC
>NW_028270178.1:22412400-22483379 GCF_037043375.1 Chiloscyllium plagiosum | reverse complement strand
TGTGAGGGGGGTGTGGGGGGGTGTGTGTGAGGGGGGGTGTGGGGGGGGTGTGTGTGGTGGGGGGGTGTGTGTGAGGGGGGTGTGTGAGGGGGGGTGTGAGGGGGGGTGTGAGGGGGGGTGTGAGGGGGGGGTGTGAGGGGGGGGTGTGAGGGGGGGGTGTGGGGGGGTGTGTGTGTGAGGGGGGGTGTGTGTGAGGGGGGGTGTGTGAGGGGGGTGTGTGTGAGGGGGGTGTGTGTGAGGGGGGTGTGTGTGAGGGGGGGGTGTGTGAGGGGGGGGTGTGTGAGGGGGGGTGTGTGAGGGGGGGTGTGTGAGGGGGGGTGTGTGAGGGGGGGTGTGTGTGAGGGGGGTGTGTGTGAGGGGGGTGTGTGAGGGGGGGGTGTGTGAGGGGGGGGTGTGTGAGGGGGGGGTGTGTGAGGGGGGGTGTGTGAGGGGGGGTGTGTGAGGGGGGGTGTGTGAGGGGGGGGTGTGTGAGGGGGGGGTGTGTGAGGGGGGGGTGTGTGAGGGGGGTGTGTGAGGGGGGGTGTGTGAGGGGGGGGTGTGTGAGGGGGGGGTGTGTGAGGGGGGGTGTGTGTGAGGGGGGCTGTGTGAGGGGGGCTGTGTGAGGGGGCTGTGTGAGGGGGGTGTGTGAGGGGGGTGTGTGAGGGGGGGTGTGTGAGGGGGGGTGTGTGAGTGGGGTGTGTGTGAGTGGGTGTGTGGGGGGGGGTGTGTGTGAGTGGGGTGTGTGTGAGGGGGGGTGTGTGAGGGGGGTGTGTGTGAGGGGGGTGTGTGAGGGGGGGGTGTGTGAGGGGGGGGTGTGTGAGGGGGGGTGTTGGGGGGGGTGTGTGAGGGGGGGTGTGTGAGGGGGGGTGTGTGAGTGGGGTGTGTGGGGGGGGTGTGTGTGAGTGGGGTGTGTGTGAGGGGGGGGTGTGTGAGGGGGGGGTGTGTGAGGGGGTGTGTGAGGGGGTGTGTGTGAGGGTGGGGTGTGTGAGGGGGGTGTGTGTGAGGGGGTGTGTGTGAGGGGGGTGTGTGTGAGGGGGGTGTGTGTGAGGGGGGTGTGTGTGAGGGGGGTGGTGTGAGGGGGGTGTGTGTGAGGGGGGTGTGTGTGAGGGGGGTGTGTGTGAGGGGGGTGTGTGAGGGGGGTGTGTGTGTGAGGGGGGTGTGTGTGAGGGGGGTGTGTGTGAGGGGGGTGTGTGTGAGGGGGTGTGTGTGAGGGGGTGTGTGTGAGGGGGGTGTGTGTGAGGGGGGTGTGTGTGAGGGGGGTGTGTGTGAGGGGGGTGTGTGTGAGGGGGGTGCGTGTGGGGGGTGTGTGAGGGGGTGTGTGTGAGGGGGTGTGTGTGAGGGGGGTGTGTGAGGGGGTGTGTGAGGGGGGGGTGTGTGAGGGGGGTGTGTGTGAGGGGGGTGTGTGAGGGGGGTGTGTGTGAGGGGGGTGTGTGTGAGGGGGGTGTGTGTGAGGGGGGTGTGTGTGAGGGGGGCTGTGTGAGGGGGGTGTGTGAGGGGGGTGTGTGTGAGGGGGGCTGTGTGAGGGGGGTGTGTGAGGGGGGGGTGTGTGAGGGGGGGGTGTGTGAGTGGGGTGTGTGTGAGTGGGGTGTGGGGGGGGGTGTGTGTGAGTGGGGTGTGTGTGAGGGGGGGTGTGTGTGAGGGGGGTGTGTGTGAGGGGGTGGTGTGAGGGGGGTGTGTGAGGGGGGGTGTGTGAGGGGGGGGTGTGTGAGGGGGGGTGTGTGAGTGGGGTGTGGGGGGGGTGTGTGTGAGTGGGGGTGTGTGAGGGGGGGTGTGTGAGGGGGGTGTGTGTGAGGGGGGTGTGTGAGGGGGGGGTGTGTGAGGGTGGGGTGTGTGAGGGGGGGGTGTGTGAGGGGGGGGGTGTGTGAGGGGGGGGTGTGAGGGGGGGGTGTGTGAGGGGGGGGTGTGTGAGGGGGGGGTGTGTGGGGGGGGTGTGTGAGGGGGGGTGTGTGAGGGGGGGTGTGTGAGGGGGGGGTGTGTGAGGGGGGGGGTGTGTGAGGGGGGTGTGTGTGAGGGGGGGTGTGTGTGAGGGGGGGTGTGTGTGAAGGGGGGTGTGTGTGAGGGGGGGTGTGTGTGAGGGGGGTGTGTGTGAGGGAGGTGTGTGTGAGGGGGGGGTGTGTGAGGGGGGGGTGTGTGAGGGGGGTGTGTGTGAGGGGGGTGTGTGAGGGGGTGTGTGTGAGTGGGGTGTGTGTGGGGGGGTGTGTGAGGGGGGTGTGTGAGGGGGGTGTGTGTGGGGGGGTGTGTGTGGGGGGGGTGTGTGTGGGGGGGGTGTGTGTGAGGGGGGTGGTGTGAGGGGGGTGTGTGGGGGGGGTGTGTGTGAGGGGGTGTGTGGGGGGGGTGTGTGTGGGGGGGGTGTGTGTGGGGGGGGGGTGTGTGGGGGGGGTGTGTAGTGGGGGGGGTGTGTGTGAGGGGGGGTGTGTGTGAGGGGGGTGTGTGAGGGGGGTGTGTGTGAGGGGGGTGTGTGAGGGGGGGTGTGTGTGAGGGGGGGTGTGTGTGGGGGGGTGTGTGAGGGGGGGTGTGAGGGGGGGTGTGTGGGGGTGGTGTGGGGGGGGTGTGTGAGGGGGGGTGTGTGTGGGGGGGGGTGTGTGTGGGGGGGGTGTGTGTGAGGGGGGTGTGTGTGAGGGGGGTGTGTGAGGGGGGTGTGTGTGAGGGGGGTGTGTGTGAAGGGGGGTGTGTGGGGGGGGTGTGTGTGAGGGGGTGTGTGAGGGGGGTGTGTGTGGGGTGGGTGTGTGTGTGGGGGGGGGTGTGTGTGGGGGGGGTGTGTGTGGGGGGGGTGTGTGTGAGGGGGGTGTGTGAGGGGGGGGGTGTGTGGGGGGGGGGGGTGTGGGGGGGGGGGGGTGGGGGGGGGGGGGTGGGGGGGGTGGGGTGAACCTTATTTGGAAGTTTCCCAGCCCCAGGCTGCTCCCTGACCCTGACCCTGACCCTGACCTCAGGACAAAGGTGGAGCTGAGGGCTCACCGGGGTCAAAGGTCACAGGGGGCGGTTGCCCCCAGCAACAGGTCCCTGCGCCGCGGGAGGAAAGTGGCTATGGCCTGGTTTCTGCCCTAAACCCCCTACCCCCTTCCCCCTCCCCCCGTCACACTGGGCTGTTCTTTCCTCCCCCACCTCCCGAACTCCACCTTCTTTAACCCCACCCCTGCTGTAGGCCGCAGGCTCTCAATTGGCAGGCGCAGCGCAACACTCACCTCCCTCCGATGCCGCCGCCCGCCCACCGACTGAGGCTCTTAGGTCAGGGAGCGACAGATGACACTCTCGGACAGAGCCCCGCCCACTCCCGGACAGAGCCCCGCCCACGGCCTTGGGTCCGCCCACCCCAACGCTCCGGCCAGCCGCCCGCCTTCCGATTAGTCCCGCCCCCTCCACGAGGGTGTCACGCCCACAGGCCGGCGATTGGTCCGTCTCACGGAGCCGCGCCCGCAGCCCATTGCCGCGCCCACTGATGGGGACCACGCCCACGTCACGGACGCAGGCGTCTTGGCCGGCGCCGCGCCCACACATCGGCATTTCCCCGCCTCCACTCGGCCCCGCCCTTAGCGTGCGCAGCCGCGCCCACTGTCTAAACCCCGCCTACGGCTGACAGCCTCGCCTACAGACACGCCCACGAATTTGAGTTCCGCCCACATCCTGGTGGCCCTGCCGGTACCGCCCACCGGCAGTAGCCCCGCCCCACCCGCCGGCACCGACCATTCCTTCACATCCCGCTCGGAAAACAGGGAGAGGCGAAGGGGGGAATTAATCACATACACATCCTAACCTCGTCCACAGCCAACTACAGTTCGCCTTCCTCAGCAAGTAGCCTCACATTATACGTTATTTAACTATTTCTCGCGTCCCGTCCTCCCACTCCTTGTGCTGTGCGCTGCGTTTTAACAGAAATCCAACCGAACTGCACCCCCTTCGTTTTGCAATTGGAATATCCCGCAGCCTGGGACTGAACCATTGAAATGGAGGGGGTCATCTTCCTATTATTTTATTAATGTGCGTGTTTGTAATCCCTTCATCCGATAATATTTATTTCAAATTACATCAGTGTTCTTTTTCAAAATGTACAGCATCTTTGTATTGACAAGTAAACGAAAGTCCAAGACAAAACACCCGTACCCCCCCCCATTTAAAAAGGAATGGTCTTGGACTGATCCACTCAAAAGATAGGGGACATCAGCCCATTGGCCCATTTTATGCTGATTTTTCACAGGTCGTTTAATGACAAATGCTAGTCCCAAATCTGTATTATATATTTACTAATTTTTTTATGAGGATATCTGCCATTTACTGTATTTTTGCTTCTGAGTTAGGTTTAATTTTTTTTAATTTCACCCCCTAAAACATCAGTTGTGAAAGTCTGCGCTGCACTGATAGAGGGGTTTCATGTGACGTCAGGGTCCAGCCATTCCTCAATTAGGATGGGGGGGGAATGGAGAGTCACTGCTGAATGGGAGGGTCAACTACAGAGAGATGGGGGGAGGAGGGGTCAACCACACAGGTGTTGGGAAAGGAGAGGGGCTAAAAACAGAGAGGGTCAATAACAAAGCGGTGGGGAGTTTGAAGCGGGTCAACCACAGACAGTTGGGGGGAAATGGAAAGGTCAACAACAGAGAGGTGGGGGGAATGGGAGGGTCAATGACAGAGAGGTGGGGGGAATGGGAGGGTCAATGACAGAGAGGTGGGGGGGAATCGGAGGGTCAATGACAGAGAGGTGGGCGGAATGGGAGGGTCAATGACAGAGAGGTGGGGGGAATGGGAGGGTCAATGACAGAGAGGTGGGGGAATGGAAGGGTCAATGACAGAGAGGTGGGGGGAATGGAAGGGTCAATGACAGAGAGGTGGGGGGAATGGGAGGGTCAATGACAGAGAGGTGGGGGGAATGGATAGCGTCAACAGCAGAGAGGTCGGGGAATGGAAGGGTCAATGACAGAGAGGTGGGGAATGGGAGGGTCAATGACAGAGAGGTGGGGGAAGGAAGGGTCAATGACAGAGAGATGGGGGAAATGGATAGCGTCAACAACAGAGAGGTGGGCGGAATGGGAGGGTCAATGACAGAGAGGTGGGGGAATGGGAGGGTCAATGACAGAGAGGTGGGGGAATGGAAGGGTCAATGACAGAGAGGTGGGGGAATGGGAGGGTCAATGACAGAGAGGTGGGGGAATGGAAGGGTCAATGACAGACAGCTGGGGGAATGGAAGGGTCAATGACAGAGAGGTGGGGGGAATGGAAGGGTCAATGACAGAGAGGTGGGGGGAATGGGAGGGTCAATGACAGAGAGGTGGGGGGAAGGAAGGGTCAATGACAGAGAGGTGGGGGGAATGGATAGCGTCAACAGCAGAGAGGTCGGGGACTGGAAGGGTCAATGACAGAGAGGTGGGGGGGAATGGGAGGGTCAATGACAGAGAGGTGGGGGGAAATGGATAGCGTCAACAACAGAGAGGTGGGGGAATGGGAGGGTCAATGATAGAGAGGTGGGGGGAATGGGAAGGTCCATGACAGAGAGGTGGGGGGAATGGAAGGGTCAATGACAGAGAGGTGGGGGAATGGGAGGGTCAATGACAGAGAGGTGGGGGGAAGGAAGGGTCAATGACATAGAGGTGGGGGGAGGAGAGGGTCAACAACAGAGGTGGGGGGAGGAGAGGGTCAACAACAGAGAGGTGGGGGAGGAGGGAATGGAGGGGTCAACCACACAGAGGTGTGGAGGAAGGAGAGGGGATGAAAATACAGAGGGCCAACAACAGAGTGGTGGAGGTGGACTGGATAGGTCAACCATGCAGACGTAGGTGGAATAGAAGGGTCAATAACAGAGAGGTGGGGAGAATGGAGAGGATCAACAACAGAGAGGTGGGGGAGTGGAGAGGATCAACAACAGAGAGGTGGGGAGAGTGGAGAGGATCAACAACAGAGAGGTGGGGGAGTGGAGAGGTCAACAACAGAGAGGTGGGGGGAGTGGAGAGGATCAACAACAGAGAGGTGGGGAGAGTAGAGAGGATCAACAACAGAGAGGTGGGGGAGTGGAGAGGTCAACAACAGAGAGGTGGGGGAATGGAGAGGGCCAACAACAGAGAGGTGGGGGAGTGGAGAGGGTCAACGACAGAGAGGTGGGGGAATGGAGAGGCCCAACAACAGAGAGGTGGGGTGTGGAGAGGGTCAACAACAGAAAGGTGGGGGGAGTGGAGAGGGACAATATCAGAGAGGTGGGGGAGTGAAGAGGGTCAATATCAATGAGGTAGGGGGGAGTGAAGAGGGTCAACAGCAGAAAGGTGGGAGGGGGGAGAGGGTCAACAACAGAAAGGTGGGGGGAGTGAAGAGAGTCAACAACAGAAAGGTGGGTGGAGTGAAGAGAGTCAACAACAGAAAGGTGGGTGGAGTGAAGAGGGTCAACAACAGAAAGGTGGGGGGAGTGAAGAGAGTCAACAACAGAAAGGTGGGTGGAGTGAAGAGGGTCAACAACAGAAAGGTGGGGGAGTGGAGAGGGACAATATCAGACAGGTGGGGGGAAGTGGAGACGGTCAACAACAGAGAGGTGGGGGAGTGGAGAGGGACAATATCAGACAGGTGGGGGGAAGTGGAGACGGTCAACAACAGAGAGGTGGGGGGACTGGAGAGGGTCAACAGCAGAGAGGTGGGGGGAATGGAGAGGACCAACAAAAGAAAGATGGGGGTAGTGAAGAGGGTCAATATCAGAGAGGTCGGGGAGCAGAGCGGGTCTACAACAGAGAGGTGGGGGGAGTGGAGCGGGTCTACAACAGAGAGGTGGGGGGAGTGAAGAGGGTCAATATCAGAGAGGTGGAGCAATGGAGAGGCTCAACAACAGGGAGATGGGGGGAGTGGAGAGGGTCAACAACAGGAAGGTGGGGAGAGTGAAGAGGGTCAATGACAGAGCAGTGGGGGAATGGAGAGGGTCAACAACAGAGAGATTTGGAAATGGAGAGGGCCAACAACAGAGAGATGGGGGAGTGGAGAGGGTCAACAACAGAGAGATGGGGTGTGGAGAGGGACAATATCAGAGAGGTGGGGGAATGGAGAGGGTCAATGACAGAGATGGGGGAGTGGAGAGGGTCAACAACAGAGAGATAGGGGAATGGAGAGGGCCAACAACAGAGAGATGGGGGAAGTGAAGAGGGACAATATCAGGGAGGTGGGGGAATGGAGAGGGTCAACAACAGGGAGATGGGGGGAGTGAAGAGGGACAATATCAGAAAGGTGGGGGAGTGGAGAGGGTCAACAACAGAGAGATGGGGGAATGGAGAGGGCCAACAACAGAGAGATGGGGTGGGGAGAGGGTCAATATCAGAGAGGTGGGGGAATGGAGAGGGTCAATGACAGAGATGGGGAAGTGGAGAGGGTCAACAACAGAGAGATGGTGGAATGGAGAGGGCCAACAACAGAGAGATGGGGGGAGTGGAGAGGGACAATATCAGAAAGATGGGGTGTGGAGAGGGTCAATATCAGAGAGGTGGAGGGGTGGACAGGGTCAACAACAGAGAGGTGGGGGGAGTGGAGAGGGACAATATCAGAAAGATGGGGTGTGGAGAGGGTCAATATCAGAGAGGTGGAGGGGTGGACAGGGTCAACAACAGAGAGGTGGGGGGAGTGGAGAGGGACAATATCAGAAAGATGGGGTGTGGAGAGGGTCAATATCAGAGAGGTGGGGGAATGGAGAGGGTCAACAGCAGAGAGGTCGGGGGTGAAGAGGGTCAATATCAGAGAGTTGGGGGGAATGGAGAGGGCCAACTACAGAAAGATGGGGTGTGGAGAGGGTCAATATCAGAGAGGTTGGAGGGAGTGAAGAGGGTCAACAACAGAGAGGTGGGGGGAGTGAAGAGGGTCAACAGCAGAGAGGTCGGTGGTGAAGAGGGTCAATATCAGAGAGTTGGGGGGAGTGGAGAGGGTCAATATCAGAGAGGTGGGGGTGTGGAGAGGGTCAATATCAGAGAGGTGGGGGAATGGAGAGGGTCAACAGCAGAGAGGTCGGGGGTGAAGAGGGTCAATATCAGAGAGTTGGGGGGAGTGGTGAGGGTCAATATCAGAGAGGTGGGGGAGTGGAAAGGGTCAATATCAGAGAGGTGGGGGAGTGGAAAGGGTCAATATCAGAGAGGTGGGGGAGTGGAGAGGGTCAATATCAGAGAGGTGGGGGAAGTGGAGAGGGTCAATATCAGAGAGGTGGGGGGAGTGGAGAGGGTCAATATCAGAGAGGTGGGGGGAGTGGAGAGGGTCAATATCAGAGAGGTGGGGGGAGTGGAGAGGGTCAATATCAGAGAGGTGGGGGAAGTGGAGACGGTCGACAACAGAGAGGTGGGGGGAGTGGAGAGGGTCAACAACAGAGAGATGGGGGAGTGGAGAGGGTCAATATCAGAGAGGTGGGGGAAGTGGAGACGGTCAACAACAGAGAGATGGGGGAGTGGAGAGGGTCAATATCAGAGAGGTGGGGGAAGTGGAGACGGTCGACAACAGAGATGGGGGGAGTGGAGAGGGTCAACAACAGAGAGATGGGGGGAGTGGAGACGGTCGACAACAGAGAGGTGGGGGAGTGGAGAGGGTCAACAACAGAGAGATGGGGGGAGTGAAGAGGATCAATATCAGAGAGGTGGGGGAGTGGAGACGGTCAACAACAGAGAGGTGGGGGGAGTGGAGAGGGTCAACGACAGAGAGGTGGGGGAATGGAGAGGGCCAACAACAGGGAGATGGGGTGTGGAGAGGGTCAATATCAGAGAGGTGGAAGGGTGGAGAGGGTCAACAACAGAGAGCTGAGGTGTGGAGAGGATCAATATCAGAGAGGTGAGGAGAATGGAGAGGGTCAATATCAGAGAGGTGGGGGGAGTGAAGAGAGTCAATATCAGAAAGGTGGGGGGAGTGGAGAGGGTCAATATCAGAGAGGTGGGGGAGTGGAGAGGGTCAACAACAGAGAGATGGGGTGTAGAGAGGGTCAACCACAGAGAGATGGGGTGTAGAGAGGGTCAATATCAGAGAGGTGGAAGGGTGGAGAGGGTCAACAACAGAGAGCTGAGGTGTGGAGAGGATCAATATCAGAGAGGTGAGGAGAATGGAGAGGGTCAATATCAGAGAGGTGAGGGGAATGGAGAGGGTCAATATCAGAAAGGTGGGGGAATGGACAGGGTCAACGACAGAGATGGGGGGTGAACAAAGTCAACAACAGAGAAGTGGGGGAGTGGAGAGGGTCGCTGCTGAAAATGTGTTGCTGGAACAGCGCAGCTGGTCAGGCAGCATCCAGGGAACAAGAGAATCGACATTTCGGGCATAAGCCCTTCTTCAGGAAGTTCCTAAAGAAGGGCTTATGCCCGAAACATCGATTCTCCTGTTCCCTGGATGCTGCCTGACCTGCTGCGCTGTTTCATTAACACATTTTCAGCTCTGATCTCCAGCATCTGCAGGCCTCACTTTCTCCCCGAGTGGAGAGGGTCAACAACAGAGAGGTGGGGGAATGTCGAGGGTCAACGACAGAGAGGTGGGGGGTGGGTGGAGAGGGTCGACAACAGAGAGGTGGGGGGGGAGTGGAGAGGGTCGACAACAGAGAGGTGGGGGGAATGGAGAGGGTCAACAACAGAGAGGTGGGGGGGGGTGGAGAGGGTCGACAACAGAGAGGTGGGGGAGTGGAGAGGGTCAACAACAGAGAGGTGGGGGGATGGATGGGTCAACAGCAGAGGGGTAGGGGGGAGTGGAGAGGGTCAACAACAGAGAGGTGGGGAGATTGAAGAGGGTCAACCTAAGGGGGAGTGAAGAAGGGCAGCACGGTGGCTCAGTGGTTAGCACTGGGTTCAATTCCCGCCTCAGGCAACAGTCTGAGTGGAGTTTGCACATTCCCCCCCGTGTCTGCGTGGGTTTCCTCCGGGTGCTCCAGTTTCCTCCCACAGTCCAAAGATGTGCAGGTTAGGGCCATTCTAAATTGCCCGTAGTGTTAGGTAAAGGGGTAAATGTAGGGGAATGGATCTGGGTGGATTGCTCTTCGGAGGGGCGGTGTGGACTTGTTGGGCCGAAGGGCCTGTTTCCACACTGTAAGTAATCTAATCTAATATCAGAGAGGTGGGGAGATTGAAGAGGGTCAACAATAGGCAGTGGGCCGTGAATGGAGAGGGTCAATGCCAGAGAGGAGGGGCGATGAAGAGAGTCAGCAACAGGAAGGTGGGGTGAATGGAGAGGGTCAGCAACAGGAAGGTGGGGTGAATGGAGAGGGTCAGCAACAGGAAGGTGGGGTGAATGGAGAGGGTCAACAACAGGAAGGTGGGGTGAATGGAGAGGGTCAGCAACAGGAAGGTGGGGTGAATGGAGAGGGTCAACAACAGGAAGGTGGGGTGAATGGAGAGGGTCAGCAACAGGAAGGTGGGGTGAATGGAGAGGGTCAGCAACAGGAAGGTGGGGTGAATGGAGAGGGTCAGCAACAGGAAGGTGGGGTGAATGGAGAGGGTCAACAACAGGAAGGTGGGGTGAATGGAGAGGGTCAGCAACAGGAAGGTGGGGTGAATGGAGAGGGTCAACAACAGGAAGGTGGGGTGAATGGAGAGGGTCAGCAACAGGAAGGTGGGGTGAATAGAGAGGGTCAACAACAGGAAGGTGGGGTGAATGGAGAGGGTCAGCAACAGGAAGGTGGGGTGAATGGAGAGGGTCAGCAACAGGAAGGTGGGGTGAATGGAGAGGGTCAGCAACAGGAAGGTGGGGTGAATGGAGAGGGTCAATGATGGTTGTGTGAGGGTGTTGAAGAGATTGAGGAGTGGGGGGGGGGGGGGGTTGAAGACATGTAGGAAGGCAGGTTCGATGGATTCAAAGCGGGTTGGGGGAGTGGGTAAGAGTGAACTCGACCGTATCTCCCAGAGCAGGAACAGAACAAAGCACCCTGATCATGGAAACGTAGAGCATAGCATCATCTGGAGGCCATTTGGTCTGTAGACATAGATCAGAAATAGCTACAAGACTGTGAGAGCCAAACTACAACACCCAACAAGAGTTCAATAAACCTTGTTCTGACAAAACAATTGGTCTTTATTAACAGGCAAACTGCATGCTGGATGGCTGAACTTGGAAAAGAGAGAGCTGATCACAGCTCTGAGTCTTCCACAAGTTCACGCTTACAGAGAGAATAGCGGGAATGTTTATAGAACATAGAACATTACAGCGCAGTACAGGCCCTTCGGCCCTCGATATTGCGCCGCCCTGTCATACTACTCTGAAGCCCATCCCACCTACACTATTCCATGTACGTCCATATCCCTGTCCAATGACGACTTAAATGCACTTAAACTTGGCGAATCTACTACCGTTGCAGGCAAAGCATTCCATACCCTTACTACTCTCTGAGTAAAGAAACTACCTCTGACATCTGTCTCATACCTATCCCCCCTCACTTTAAAGTTGTGTCCCCTCGTGTTTGCCGTCCCCATACTTGGAAAAAGGCTCTCCCTGTCCATCCTATCTAACCCTCTGATTATCTTGTATGTCTCTATTAAGTTACACTTAAAACTTATCAATAGCTATCCACAATTATCACTAGAGGTTAGTCATCCATTAGACTAGTAGATTGAATTATGATCTGTGTTATTACTTCAGAGGTGTATCATATTGACCTCCCAAAACCCAGTGCCAAATTCATAATCTCATCCTTGATGGGCACTGAAAGGATTTTGTGAAGTGTCTTTATTTGGGTTTAGTCAGTATTCCAGAGATTATGTGGACCCAGCCTGGTCAAGCTCTGCCGAGGGATACCAAGGTGAAAGAGTTTATGTGGAGTCAGCCTATGTCAGGTTCTGCTGAGGTTACCTTTTTTACAGTCGTAACTTGCGTCAGGCAGCTCTGGGGTTGTACAAAGGACAGTCAAAGTGTATGTTACAACCAATGTTGGCCAGTTTTCCCATCATGCAGCTGTCTGTTCCACACAATCCCTCCTTTTGTCATCTCATGATAATGAGTTAGACCGGTTTACTAACAATTCAATTGAAAATACATCGGCACAAGCCAACAAGCAATCCTGTTCCTGCTAACAATAGTAATATTAGTAAAGAGGCCTTAAAAATCTAATCAAAGGTTCTGTGACCCAACCAGGCCAGGCAGCTGAGGCTGGAGAGTCCAGAGAAGAGTGTAGAATCTGTGGTAGGAGTACTGGACACACTCTCAGCCCCAGGAATACAATTTGTCCCTGCAAGTAACATAACTGATTCACTGGTAGGCGTGCTGCCTACTCTGGTTGAAAAGCCATGGAGACGCAGGCAACTGAAGACATGGAAAATGTTTATCCAGGATCCCTGATTGTGTGATCACAAGATCACAGAGGCACAAGCTGAAGCAGGAGAGATCAAAAGGCACAGATAAGGAAGCAGACATAGCTTTATCAGAAACTTACTTTGATCAGATAAGTGGAACAGAGAAGGAGCAAATAGGTAAACATGCAATTATCTTTAGCTCTGTTAAGCTGATTGAATTACAACAGAAAGATGCGAACTTATAACAGTTATGTCAAAAGCATTTACAGAGAAGGGGAGTGTGTTTCTGTGTGTTATTACTTAACAAATGGTGTCTTAATCAGGAAATGGAGACCATCACACATTCAAGCAGATGAGAAATGGGCAGAGATTCATCAGATTGTTTTGCCAGTAGGGTAGAGAAAGGAGGCGCTGCGAGTGGTGCATGAGCCACCACTTGGAGGTTATTTAGGAGTGAGGAAAACACAGGCTAAAATACAAAGGCATTTTTACTGGCCTGGACTACACAAGGATGTAGTTGAATTTTGTCAGATGTGTTATACATGACAGCTAATCGGAAAACTATAGGTAGGAATAAAATCTGCCTCTTTAATATCTATCCCAGCATTAGAGGAACCTTTCACAACAATCTTGATTGATTGTGTAGGTACCCTAACTCAAACAAAAAGTGGGAATAAGAATTTATTGACAATAATGGATATGTCGACTAGATTTCCAGAGGCAATCCCATAATGCAACATCACAGCAAAAAGGCTTGTCGAAGAATGACTTAAATCTTTTACTAGATATGGACTACCAAAAGAGATCCAATCAGTTCAAGGATCAAATTTCACATCCAAACTATTCAAGGAGGTTATGGATAACTTGGGAATAAAGCAATTCAAATCTACATGCTTGCCATCCAGAATCTCAGGGAACGCGAGAGAGAGATGGCATCAAAGATTAAAGACCATATTGAGGGATTATGGTCAGGATTATCCAGATGATTAGGATAAGGGAATTCCGTTTGTACTTTTTACGATCAGAGATGCACCGAATGAATTTGAATTAATTTTTGGGCATGAACTAAGAGGATCGTTAAAATTGCTGAAGGAGAAATGAAGAAGTCTGAATTCAGAGGCCAGCCATTTGGACTACGTGTCAAATTTTAGAGAACGATTGAATAGAGCTGGAGAGTTGACGAGACGGCATTTAAAAGCATACAATGAAACAGGAAGTGGATAAGAAATCACAAATTCACCATTTTGCAATTGGGGATAAGTTGTTGGTGTAACTTCCAGTAACAGGTGAGCCTTTAAGAGCCAGGTTTTGTGGACCTTATCAAATCGAGAGGAAATTCAGTGAGGTGAATGACTTGATAAGGACTCCAGACAAGTAGAAATCTCACAAGGGTGTGTCATGCGAATATGCTTAACGTATTTTAATCAGGAAGGAAAGCAAGAGGAGAAGGTGTTGATGATTACAGCACAGCAGGAAGAACACAGAGGATTCTGAATTGGACATTCCTCAAATCAAATTGGACAGTGTGGAAGTTGTTAAAAATTGTTGGGACAACACAGTGGCTCAGTGGTCAGCACTGCTGCCTCACAGTGTGAGGGACCCGGATTCGATTCTTGCCTCGGGTGACTGTCCCTGTGTGGAGTTTGCACATTCTCCCCGTGTCTGTGTGGGTTAGCTCCAGTTTCCTCCCACAGTCTGAAAGATATGTAGGTTAGAGTGGATTCGCCATGGGAAATTGTCCCATAATGCACAGGGATGTGCAGGTTAGGGTGGACTGGCCATGGGAAATTGTCCCATAGTGCCCAGGGATGTGCAGGTTAGGGTGGATTGGCCATGGGAAATTGTCCCATAGTGCCCAGGGATGTGCAGGTTAGGGTGGATTGGCCATGGGAAATTGTCCCATAGTGCCCAGGGATGTGCAGGTTAGGGTGGGATTGGCCATGGGAAATTGTCCCATAGTGTCCAGGAATGTGCAGGTTAGGGTGGATCAGCCATGGGAAATTGTCCCATAGTGTCCAGGGATGTGTAGGTTAGGGTGGGATTTGCCATGGGAAATTGTCCCATAGTGCCCAGGGATGTGCAGGTTCGGGTGGATTGGCCATGAAAAATTCTCCCATAGTGCCCCAGGGATGTGCAGGGTAGGGTGGATCGGCCATGGGAAATTGTCCCATAGTGTCCAGGGATGTGTAGGTTAGGGTGGGATTGGCCATGGGAAATTGTCCCATAGTGCCCAGGGATGTGCAGGTTCGGGTGGATTGGCCATGAAAAATTCTCCCATAGTGCCCCAGGGATGTGCAGGGTAGGGTGGATTGGCCATGCTAAATTGCCAATTCTAAAGGTAGGGGAATGGGTCTGGATGGGTGACTCTTCGGAGGGTCGGTGTGGGCTTGTTGGACCGAAGGCCCTGTTTCCACACTGTAGGGAATCTAAATCTAAAAAACTGGGATAAATTATTGAGTTACCTTCCACGAGAAAATCGAAATAACCTGAAAGATTTATTACTATCACACGGGGAGATCTGTGGGAATGAACTGAGAAGTACTAACCTAATTGTGCGTGGCTTACAAAAAGGAGATGCTGTTTGGATTAAGTGACATCCTTATAGGCCTAACCCTCTAAGTGGAGGAGAAAGTGAGGACTGCAGATGCTGGAGATCAGAGCTGAAAATGTGTTGCTGGAAAAGCGCAGCAGGTCAGGCAGCATCCAGGGAACAGGAGAATCGACGTTTCGGGCATAAGCCCTTCTTCAGGAATCGGATTCCTGAAGAAGGGCTTATGCCCGAAACATCGATTCTCCTGTTCCCTGGATGCTGCCTGACCTGCTGCGCTTTTCCAGCAACACATTTTCAGCTCTAACCCTCTAAGTGAGTTACAGCTCACCCATAGTCATGGTGCCAAAGCCAGATGGTACCCAACGTTTATGCGTGGACTACCGCAAAGTCAACGCCGTTACAAAGACTGATGCATGTCCAATTCCACAGTTGGAGGACTGTGTTGAAAAGGTGGGGCAAGCAACTTATATTTCTAAGTTGGACTCGCTCATCTGTCAGAGAGAGCAAATTTCAGCTTTCATAACGCCAAATGGACTATACCAGTTCAAAGTCATGGCATTTGGTACGAAAAATGTTACAGCCACATTTCAGAGACTGACTAATAAAGTCATTGCCAGATTTACCCAACTGCGTGGTGGATATTGATGAGCTGGTGATTTTTAGTCACTGATGGAAGGAGCATTTACAGCATTTATCGACTTGTTCGGTCGGCTTCGGGAGGCAGACTTGGTGGTAACCCTAGCTGAAAGTGAATTTGCCAAAGCCAATGATTGCCAATTTGAATCATCTTCCTGGGCCATGTGATTGGCCATGGACAAGTGGCCCCATGGGATGCAAAAACAAAAGTAATTGGGGAATTTCTCACATCGTCAATGAAAAAGCAGTATTCCTGAGATTGAATAGATTTGTCCGCAAGTTTATGCCGAACTTTAGCAGTCATAGAGTCATAGAGATGCACAGCACGGAAACAGACCCTTCGGTCCAACTCGTCCATGCCGACCAGATATCCCAACCCAATCTAGGCCCACCTGCCAGCCCGGCCCATATCCCTCCAAACCCTTCCTATTCATATACCCATCCAAATGCCTCTTAAATGTTGCAATTGTACCAGCCTCCACCACTTCCTCTAGCAGCTCATTCCATACACATACCACCCTCTGGGTGAAAAAGTTGTTTCTTAGGTCCCTTTTATATCTTTCCCCTCTCGCCCTAAACCTATGCCCCTCTAGTTCTGGACCCCCCCCCCCCCCCCCCACCCCAGGGAAAAGATTTTGTCTATTTATCCTATCCATGCCCCCTCATGATCTTATAAACCTCTTTAAGGGCACCCCTCAGCCTCCGACGCTCCAGGGAAAACAGCCCCACCTTGTTCAGCCTCTGCCTGTAGCTCAAACCCTCCAACATCCTTGTAAATCTTTTCTGAACCCTTTCAAGTTTCACAACATCCTTCTGATAGGAAGGAGACCAGAATTGCACGTGATATCCCAACAGTGACCGAACAGTGTGGCTGCTCCACTCACCGAATTGTTAAAAAAGGGCAAGAAGTTTATGTGGACAGCAAACTTTCAGAAGGCATTTGACAGCCTAAAGACTGTGTTAACCACTGCCCCAGTATTAGCCACACTGGATTACATGAAGGTGGCTATCGATGCCCGTGACGTGGGCGTCGGTGCTGCGCTCCTGCAGGAGGATGACGAGGGGATAGAAAGACCCAGAGAGTACTTTTCCAGGAAGTTGAACATTCATCAACCAAAATATTCAACATTAGAGAAAGTGACGTTAAGCTTGGAGTTGGCCTCACAACATTTCAGTGTTTATATTCCCAGCAATGCATCTGGGACAATCGTATACGCTGATCATAACCCATTGACATTTGTGGGAAAATTTAAGGACAAAAACGCCATTCTGTTTAGATAGAGCTTGTTTTATTATTTGCAGCCACTCAGACAATTTGCAGACAATTGTGCACGGGGCAGGTCGCGAAAACGTGATTGCCGATGTGTTATCGACATTTGAATGAGACATGGAGGTGTTTGGCGGTGGATGTATGGTGGCCTGAATTAGCATGTAATTGTGCACGTTGTAATGCTTATAGTTAGTGTAGTGTATATATGTGTTGAGATCACTAACCACGTTTTGAAGGGTTAAATATGAAGCCATCTTTTGATATTGATGGTTCATTATTTTTAAAAGTGGGGAGGTGTCACAAAACTAGTCCCTTTTTTTCCTAAAAGCTGTTCCTTGGCTCAAGGAGACTCTATCCCTGATCTTTTCCAGACAGGTAATAAAGTGGGCCAGGCTCCGATCAGTCTGGTTTGGTGCATAGGTCAAAAAGATGTTGCGAGGCCATTTGTTTATATGTAAACAGATGAGACTTCAGGCTAAAGTGGTCATGTTTTGGAAGTGACCTGTATAATGAAAGGGGAGTGGTCAGCTCTCTAGCTGTGTGGAAATCCGCTCTCTCTCTCTCTCTCTCTTTCATTCTGCCTTTCAACTTCAACCTGTAAGTATGTGTTCCATATATACCGGGCTTTAAAGGGAGTTTGTTTATTGGGACTGGTGTGTATATTCGGAACAACATAATTAAGTCTAGTTTGGATAGGCTGAAACAGGTGGAGAGAGTGGTCAAGAAGGCACATAGTATGCTTACCTTCATTGGACGGGGTATTGAGTATAAGAGCTGGCAGGTCATGTTAACATTGTACAAGACATTGGTTTGGCCGCATTTAGAATATAGTGTACAGTTCTGGTCGCCACATTACCAAAAGGATGTGGATGCTTTGGAGAGGGTGCAAGGAAGGTTTACGAGGATGTTGCCTGGTATGGAAGGTGCTAGCTATGAAGAGAGGTTGAGTAGGTTGGGTTTATTTTCACTAGAAAAAAAGGAGATTGAGGGGGGACCTGACTGAGGTTTACAAAATCATGAAGGGCATAGACAGGGTGGATAGAGACCAGCTTTTTCCCAGGGTGAGGGATTCAATAACGAGAGGTCACGCTTTCAAGGTGAGGAGTGGGAAGTTTAAGGGGGACACACGTGGCAAGTACAGAGGGTGGTGGGTGTTTGGAAAGCGTTGCCAGCAGAGGTGGTAGAGGCGGGCATGGTAGATTCATTTAAGATGCGTCTGGACAGATGCAGGAGTAGGTGGGGAGCAGAGGGATACAGATGCTTAGGAATTGACCAACAGGTTTAGACAGTACATTTGGATTGGCTCAGGCTTGGAGGGCCGAAGGGCCTGTTCCTGGGCTGTACATTTTCTTTGTTCTGTAGGGGTTCTTTGTGTTTCATTGTGTAATTTTTGTGAATAGATTTTTGTCTGTTTTAAAATCTAGTAGTCAACCTAGCTGACTTACTCTGGGTGATTTTCACTCGACACTTACTGAAACAAATTGCAAAGTTATGCTCTGGGGGCTGCCTGTTTAAGAATGCTTTGAATGGTCCATAACACCGACAAGAGGGAAAAAGACATACTTGACCTTATCCTTATCAATCTGCCGGCTGCAGACGCATCTGTCCATGACAGTTTAGGTCGAAGTGACCACCCCACTGTCCTTGTGGAGGCAAAGTCCTGCCTTCGCATTGAGAATACCGTCCATCGTGTTGTGTGGCACTATCACCGCGCTAAATGGGACAGACTTTGAACCGATCTTGCAGCTCAAGACTGGGCTGTGGGGCCGTGAGGCGCTGTGGGCAATCGACAGCAGCAGAACTGTACTGCAGGGCAATCTGCAACCTCATGGCCTGGCATATCCCCCCAGTCAACCACTCACATCAAGCCAGGGGATCAGCCCTGATTCAATGGAGACTGCTGGAGGGTATGCCAGGGGGAGAATCAGGCATACCTAAAAATGAGGTGTCAACCTGGTGAGGCTACCAGACAGGATTACTTGCGTGGAGAAAGTGAGGGCTGGAGATCAGAGCTGAAAATGTGTTGCTGGAAAAGCGCAGCAGGTCAGGCAGCATCCAGGGAACAGGAGAATCGACGTTTCGGGCATAAGCCCTTCTTCAGGAATGAGGAAAGTGTGCCCAGCAGGCTAAGATAAAAGTTAGGGAGGAGGGACTTTGGAAATGCGATAGGTGCAGGATTACTTGCATGCCAAACAGCCTTAACAGCAAGAGATTAGATTAGATTACTTACAGTGTGGAAACAGGCCCTTCGGCCCAACAAGTCCACACCGACCCGCCGAAGCGAAACCCACCCATACCCCTACATTTACCCCTTACCTAACACTACGGGCAATTTAGCATGGCCAATTCACCTGACCCGCACATTTTTTTTGGACTGTGGGAGGAATCTGGAGCACCCGGAGGAAACCCACGCAGACACGGGGAGAACGTGCAAACTCCACACAGTCAGTCGCCTGAGTCGGGAATTGAACCCGGGTCTCTGGCGCTGTGAGGCAGCAGTGCTAACCGCTGTGCCGCCGTGCCGCCCACTAATAGATAGACGGAGCTAAGTGATCCCACAACCAACGGATCAGATCTAAGATGTGCAGTCCTTCCACAGCCAGTCGTGAATGACGGTGGACAATTAAGCAACTTACTGGAGGAGGAGGCTCCGCAAATATTCCCAACTTCAACTATGGAAGAGCCCAGCGCATCACGGCGAAAGGTTAAGGTTTGCTGCTATCTTCAGTCAGAAGAGCCGAGGGGTCGATCCATCCCGGCCCACATACCAGCCTGCGGCCAATTCGATTCCCTTCACGTGATATCAAGGAACGGCTGGAGGCGCTGGTTACTGCGAAGGCAGTGGGCCCTGCCAACATTCCAGCAATGGGACTGAGGGTGTGTGCTCCAGAGCATGCTGCTCCCCGAGACAAGCTCTTCCAGTACAGTAGTGGGCGGCATGGTGGCACAGTGGTTAGCACTGCTGCCTCACAGCGCCAGAGACCCGGGTTCAATTCCCGACTCAGGCGACTGACTGTGTGGAGTTTGCACGTTCTCCCCGTGTCTGCGTGGGTTTCCTCCGGGTGCTCCGGTTTCCTCCCACAGTCACAAAGATGTGCAGGTCAAGTGAATTGGCCATGGGAAATTGCCCGTAGTGTTAGGTAAGGGGTAAATGTAGGGGAATGGGTGGGGTACGCTTCGGCGGGTCGGTGTGGACTTGTTGGGCTGAAGGGCCTGTTTCCACACTGTAATGTAATCTAATCTAATCTAAGTTGCAACACTGGCAACTACCCGACAATGTGGAAAGTTCCCCGGGTATGTCCTGCACACAAAAAGCAGGACAAATCCAACCCGGCCAATTACTGCCCCATCAGTAAAGGTGTCATCAACAGAGCTATCAAGCACCACCCGCTCAGCGATAACCTGCTCAGTGACGCCCAGTTTGGGTTCCGCCAGGGTCACTCAGCTCCTGACCCCATTCCAGTGTTGGTTCAAACACGGACAAGCAAGCTGGATTCCAGAGGGGAGGGCAGATTCGCTGCCCTTATTATCAAGGCTACATTCGAACGCGTATGGCATCACAGAGGCCTGGCAAAATTGGAATCCACAATTGGACTCCGCTGGTTAGAGTCATACCTGGTATAAATGAGGATGGTCGTGGTTGTGGAGGGTCAGTCATCTCAGCTCCAGGGCATCTCTGCAGGAGTCCCTCAGGGTAGTGCCCTATGCCCAACAATCTTCAGCTGCTTCACCAATGGCCTACCCTCTGTCTTAAGGTCAGGGGTCGAGATGTTTACTGAAGATTGCACAGTGTTCGAGACCAATCGCGGCTCCTCAGATACTGAAGCAGTCTGTGCTCAAATGCGACAGGATCTGGACAATATCCAGGCTTGGGCCTACAAGTGACAGGTAAAGTTCACGCCACACAAATGCCAGACAATGACCATCACCAATAAGAGGCACTTTAATCACTGCCCTTTGACATTCAACAGTATTACCATCACTGAATCCCCCACTGTCAACATCTTCGGGTTAACATTGACCAGAAACTGGCGACAGTGGCGACAAGAGCAGGTCAGAGGCTAGGGATACTGTGATGAGTAACTCACCTCCTGACACCTCAAAGTCTATCCACCATCAACAAGGCACAACTCAGGAGTGTGATGGAATACACCCCACTTGCCTGGATGGGTGCAGCTCCAACAACACTCAAGGAGTTTGACACCATCCAGGACGAAACAACTCACTTGACTGGCACCATATCTATGAACATTCAATCCCTCCACCACTGACACTCAGGAGCAGCAGTGTATACTAAATACAGGATGCACTGCAGAAATTCACCACAGATCCTCAGACAGCACCTCCCAAACCCATGAGCACTTCTACCTAGAAGGACAAGGGGCAGCAGGTACTTGGGAACACCACCCCCTGTAAGTTCCCCTCCAAGCCACTCACCGCTCTGACTTAGGAATGTACTGCAGTTGCTTCACGGTTGTTGGGTCAAACTCCTGGAATTCCCTCCCTCCCGGCATTGTGGGTCAACCCACAGCAAGTGGACTGCAGCGATTCAAGATGGCAGCTCACCCCCCACCTTCTCAAGGGCAAATAGAAATGAGCTATCACTGATAGCCAGATAGCAACGGCCAAGTCTCACAAATGAATAAAAAAAAAAAACCCACTAGTCACCAACTCCCATCCTGCGGAGGACCCTTTTAACCCCACTCTCTGCTTTCTGCCAGACAGCCAAGCTTCTAGCCAGGCTAGCACCTTGCCACACGGTGGCACAGTGGTTAGCACTGCTGCCTCACAGCGCCAGGGACCCGGGTTCAATTCCCACCTCGGGCAACTGGCTGTGTGGGGTTTGCACATTCTCCCCGTGTCTGCGTGGGTTTCCTCCGGGTGCTCCGGTTTCCTCCCACAGTCCAAAGGTGTGCGGGTCAGGTGAATTGGCCATGCTAAATTGCCCGTTAATGTTAGGTGCATTCGTTAGGGGGAGTGAGTCTGGGTGGGTTGCTCTTCGGAGGGTCGGTGTGGACTTGTTGGGCCGAAGGCCCTGTTTCCACAAGTCATAGACCCTACTCTTACTCAGTAGCCTCCTGTGCAGCACAGTCGGCTGGCCAAGCAATGGTCATTTTTACCAAGACAGCAGTCTTTAGAATTCAACCAGTGTCGAGAGATTGGTGCTGGAAAAGCACAGCAGGTCAGGCAGTATCCGAGTAGCAGGAGAATCAACATTTCGGGCATCAGCCCTTCATCAGGAATGAGGCTGATGGACCGGGGGAGTGGGGGGGGGGGGGCTGAGAGATAAGTGGGAGCGGGGTGGGGCTGGGAGGGAGGTAGCTGAGATTGCGATAGGTCGATGAAGCTTGTGGTGGGGTGGGGGGGGGGGGGGGAGTGAAGGTGAGAGGTCAGAGAGGAGGGTGGAGCGGATAGCTGGGAAGGAAGATGGACAGTTCAACAAGCTGCCGGGTCAGTAGGTTGGATCTGGGATAAGGTGGAGGGAGGGGAGCGAGCTCTTCAGAGAGAATTGCTGGCTCTTTCAGCCTTATCCACGTGTTAGAGAAAGCACCATCGAGGGAACAGTGCCAACAATAGGGAAGGATTTCCTGACAAGAACAAAAATGATGGAGGAAGTGCAGAACAGCCTGGAAGACATGTAACCTGGCTGTAATTTCGAGAGACTGTATTCTATTTTCTGTGATATGGGTGGGACTTGTTTTTTATTGGAACAGTATGCCATCGGAATCTTGTTTTATTCAGTAAGGGATTTATCTGGGTTGTTAATGAACTGGTTAATTTGTTCACTGTTAGAGTTAGATAGATAAATTGTTAGGTGTTGATTTCAAAATGATTTAGTTTATTTCGCCACTAGATTTGCTGAAACGCAGGTTATGCCACTTTTTGCCATTCTTTTACAGATTATCGGACACGGTGTCCCTCTTTGGCACGTCAACCTTGGTTTTATAACCAATCCCATCTGCCAGCACTGATACATATGCCCCTCTTCCCTCCCTGTTCATAGGTCAGTCTTCTAAGCATTACGACTTTATCTGTTTCAACCTCCTCTCCTTGCCGCACATTCCAGACGCCTGCGTCCTTCTGTGTAAAGAAAGAAAATCCTCGTGCATTTCCCTGGAACGTTTCCCCCCCCCCCCCCCCACCTTAAATCGGTGCCCCCTAGTATTTGACATTTTCACCATAGGAAGAAAAGTCTGATTATCAACCCTACCCACGCCTCTCATAACTTTGTGCATTGCTATCAGGCCGCCCCTCAGCTCTGATGCTCTAGCGAAAACAATTTACCTTTTTCCAATATCTGCTTATAGCTAATACACTCCAATTCAGGCAACGTCCAGGTAAACCTCTGGTGCACCCTCTCCAAAGCCTCCACCTCCTTCCTCTAGTGTGGTCACTAGCACTGCACCCAAATGTGGCTCAACCGAATCTTCTGCAGCTGCAGTATGACTTGCCAACGTGTGCACCAAATGTGCCAACTGCTGCAGACATCCATGCGGTATGCCTTTCCTTCAACCATCGTGTCCACTTGTGTCGCCACTTTCAGAGAGCAACGGACTTTTACCCCAAGGTCCCTCTGTGCGTCAAGACTCCTCAGGACCCTGCCATTCCCGCTTGCATTTGACATCCCAAAATCTGTCACCTCACACATTTCCAGATTAAACGCCATCTGCTATTTCTCTGCCCGGGTTTCCAACTGACGGGAATAGTTCTGGTGAAGGGTCACCGGATTTGAAAACGATAACTCGGCTTTCTTCCCAAAGAAAATGCCGGACCTTTTGAGCTCCTTCAGCCATTTCAAAACCGAGAGGTCACGCTTTCAAGGTGAGAGGTGGAAAGTTTAAAGGGGGATACGCGCGGTAAGTACTTCACACACAGAGGGTGGTGGGCGTTTGGAACACGTTGCCAGCAGAGGTGGTAGAGGCAGGCACGGTGGTAGATTCATTTAAGAGGCGTCTGGACAGATGCAGGAGTAGGTGGGGAGCAGAGGGATACAGATGCTTAGGAATTGACCGACAGGTTTAGACAGTACATTTGGATAGGCTCAGGCTTGGAGGGCCGAAGGGCCTGTTCCTGGGCTGTAAATTTTCTTTGATCTTTGTCCTTATTCTGTTTCAGGTTCCACAATTCTTTGCTGCATTTTGCTGAGTCCTTTCATGACCTTCTTCACGACCCACAACCCCATTAATTTTCACGTCCGCTGACAATTTACTAATTCCCTACGTTTTTATCGTAATCGCATTTGTAAGAAACGGAGGCCTGAACGCAAATCTTTCTGCAACACTGCAGCTCACGGTCCTCCAATCATAAAAAAAAAACCCTTCCACTCATACCCTTCCTCTCCCAATCCCAAGCTAACGTTGGCTCATTGGTTAACTCTGCTGCCTCACAGCACCAGGGTCCCAGGTTCGATCCCAGCCTCGGGGGGGGGGGGGGGGGGCGACGGTCTGTGTGGAGTTTGCACGTTCTCCCCGTGTCTGCGTGGGTTTCCTCCGGGTGCTCCGGTTTCCTCCCACAGCCCAAAGACCTGCAGGTTAGGGTGGGATTGGCCATGGGAAATTGCCCGTAGTGTTAGGTGCATTAGTCAGAGGGAACTGGGTCTGGGTGGGTTACTCTTCAGACGGTCAGTGTGGACTTGCTGGGCCGAAGGGCCTGTTCCACGCAGTACATCTCTATGACTCTAAATGGGACTTGATTGGGTTAGGATATCTGGGACAGCATGGACGGGTTGGGCCGAAGGGTCTGTTTCTGCGCTGGACATCTCTCTGACTCTAAATGGGACTAGATTAGGTTAGGATATCTGGGACAGCATGGACGGGTTGGGCCGAAGGGTCTGTTTTCGTGCTGTACATCTCTATGACTCTATAGTTGTCAAGAATATTTTGTGGCCTCAATTAGCCCTCTGAAATTGTTGCTTAATATTTTTTCTCCTTCTTAGGGTCCCTTATTTGATTTCAGTTCCCTAAATCTTAAATGGGCTTTCTTCCTCTTTTTGACATCTGGACCAAGTAGGACTTTAACATGGTCCACCGGCCCAGAGGGGAAAGGAACTCGATGACAGGCAGGTTGTGAGAGAGATGAGCACCGTTTGGAGAGAAATATCATGAGGTTAAGTACGTGGGCAATGCAAAAGGCCAACATGATATAATGCGGGAAAATGTCAAGTAGTTTGTGTTGGAAGGGAGTCCGGAGTATTATTCAAATGGGGATAAACTGCAGGAAGCTGCAACACAAAAGGACTTAGGGAACTTGCGCAGGAAACACAGAAAACTAGCACCCAGGGCCAGCAAGGAATCAGGTAGGGTCATGAAATGAGTGGCCCTCATTTCCAGGGGGTTGGATTGTAATAGGAGGGAAGTCTTGCTGCAGCTGCACAAGGTGCTGGGGAGACCACATCTGGAGTAGTGCGAGCAATTTCAGTCCTTTATTAGAACAGAGAACATAGAAAATACAGCGCAGAACAGGCCCTTCGGCCCTCAATGTTGCGCCGACCCGTATACTATAGTCAGCTCGTCTCCCAACACTATCCCATCATCATCCATGTGCTTATCTAAGGATTGTTTAAATCTCCCTAATGTGGTTGGGTTAACTACATTAGCAGGTAGGGCATTCCACGCCCTTACCACTCTCTGAGTGAAGAACCTGCCTCTGACATCTGTCTTAAATCTATCACCCCTCAGTTTGTAGTTATGCCCCTCGTACACACTGACATCATCATCCTAGGAAAAAGACTTCCACTGTCTACCCTATCTAATCCTCTGATCATCTTGTATGTCTCTGTCAAACCCCCTCTTAGCCTTCCTCTTTCCGATGAGAACAGACCCAAGTCTCTCAGCCTTTCCTCATAAGCCCTTCCCTCCAGACCAGGCAACATCCTGGTAAATCTCCTCTGCACCTTTTCCAATGCTTCCACATCCTTCCTGTGATGGGGTGACCAGACCTGTACACAATATTCTGAGTGCGGCCGCACCAGCGTTTTGTAAAGTCGCAGCATGAGATTGTGGATCCGGAACTCAATCCCTCCCCCAATGAAACCTAACACACCGTATGCCTTCTTAGCAGCACTATCCACCTGGGGGGCAACTTTCAGGGATCTATGTACATGGACTCCAAGATCCCTCAGCACATCCACACTACCAAGAATCTTTCCATTGACCCAGTACTCTGCCTTCCTGTTATTCTTCCCAAAGTGCATCACCTCACATTTAGCTGCACGACCTCCATTTGCCACCTCTCAGCCCAATTCTGCAGTTTATCCAAATCCCCCAGCAACCTGCCACATCCTTCCACACTGTCCACTACTCCACCGACTTTAGTGTCATCTGCAAACTTACTAATCCATCCACCTATGCCTGCGTCCAAGTCATTTATAAAAATGACAAACAGCAGTGGTCCTAAAACAGATCCTTGTGGCACACCACTAGTAACCCCGAACTCCAGGCTGAATATTTTCCATCAACCACCACTCGCTGCCTTCTTACAGAAAGCCAGTTTTTAATCCAAACTGCTAAATCCCCCTCAATCCCATGCCTCTGCATTTTCTCCAACAGCCCACCATGTGGAACCTTATCAAAGGCTTTACTGAAGTCCATGTATACCACGTCAACTGCCCTACCCTCATCTGTATGCTTGGTCACCTTCTCTTAGAGTCAGAGAGTCAGAGAGATGTACAGCACGGGCACAGACCCTTCGGTCCAACCCGTCCATGCTGACCCAGATATCCCAACCCAATCTAGTCCCACCTGCCAGCACCCGGCCCATATCTCTCCAAACCCTTCCTATTCATATACCCATCCAAATGCCTTTTAAATGCTGTCATTGTACCAGCCCCCACCACTTCCTCTGGCAGCTCATTCCATACACGTACCACCCTCTGGGTGAAAAAGCTGCCCTGTAGGTCTCTTTTATATCTTTCCCCTCTCAACTAAACCTATACCCCTCTAGTTCTGAACTCCCCGACCCCAGGGAAAAGACTTTGTCTATTTACCCTACCCCTGCCCCTCATAATTCAAAAAACTCAGTGAGGTTTGTGAGACACGACCTGCCCTTGACGAAATCATGTTGACTATCTGAAATCAAATTGTTGCTTGCTAGATGATTATAAATCCTATCGCTTATCACCCTTTCCAAACCCTTTCCTACAACAGAAGTAAGGCTCACTGGTCTATAATTACCTGGGTCATCTCTGCTGCCCTTCTTGAACGAGGGCACAACATTTGCAATCCTCCAGTCCTCTGGTATTAAACCTGTAGACAATGATGGCTCAAATATCAAAGCCAAAGACTCTGGTATCTCCTCCCTGGCTTCCCAGAGAATCCTCGGATAAATCCCATCTGGCCCAGGGGACTTGTCTACCTTCACTCCTTCTAGAATTGATAACACCTGTTTGTAACTAACCTCGATCCTTTCTAGTCTAATATCGCGTACCTCATTCTTCTCCTCTATAATATTCTCCCTTTCCTGAGTGAAAGCTGATGAGAGATGTTCGTTTAGCACCTCTCCGATCTCCACAGGGAACACACTCAACTCCCCACTTCTGTCTTTGGCCCTATTCCTACTCTAATCACCCTTTTATCCCTCACATATCTATAGAAAGCTTCAGGGTTCTCCTTCATTTGCTGAAGACTGCTTGTGTCCTCTCTTTGCTCTTCCTAACTCTCTCTTTAAATCCTCCCTAGCTGATCTGTAACTCTCCATCGCCTCATTATTTTAGGAAAATTATTATTCCATTGGAAGCAGTTCTCCGGGATAATCCCCGGGACAGAGGGATTGTCTCAGGAGCAAAGGTTAAACAGGCTGGGACTGTAGCCTCTGGTGTTTCGGAGAATGGGAGGTGATCTCACTGAAACATGCCAGGGTTTGACAGCGTCAATGCTGGGAAGCTGCTACACCTCATGGAAGGGTCTAGGGCCAGAGGGCACTGTCTCTGAATAAAGGGGCACCAATTTCCATAAGACCATAAGACATAGGAGCGGAAGTCAGGCCATTCGGCCCATCGAGTCCACTCCGCCATTCAATCATGGCTGATGGGCATTTCAACTCCACTTACCCGCATTCTCCCCGTAGCCCTTAATTCCTTGTGACATCAAGAATTTATCAATTTCTGTCTTGAAGATATTTAGCGTCCCAGCCTCCACTGCACTCCACGGCAATGAATTCCACAGGCCCACCACTCTCTGGCTGAAGAAATGTCTCCGCATTTCTGTTCTGAATTGACCCGCTCTAATTCTAAGGCTGTGTCCACGGGCCCTAGTCTCCTCGCCTAACGGAAACAATTTCCTAGCGTCCACCCTCTCCAAGCCATGTAATTTCAGACTGAGATGCGGATTAATTTCTTCTCGCAGAGAGTTGCGAGTTGGTTGCACATCAACCATGTGCTCAACATTCTCAATCATTGTTGATGCCGTGTATAGAGTTCATTTGTCAAACACGAGAAAAGCTGAGAGCATCTTTTGCAGTGCACAGTCTCTAAGGAATTGACCGGCTGTGAGAAGCTATAGGACAAAAGAACTGGCCTACGTCCCCAGACAGAGAGGCGGAGGGATGTGGTCATCCTGTTGAGGTCAGCCAAGTGGATTTAATAGAATAGGAGTTCCCTGATTGGTGATCTGATTAATATAGGAGCTCTGGCTGATATATGAGCAGGAATGAGCAGCAGTGGGCGGCACGGTGGCACAGTGGTTAGCACTGCTGCCTCACAGCGCCAGAGACCCGGGTTCAATTCCCGCCTCAGGCAACTGACTCTGTGGAGTTTGCACGTTCTCCCCGTGTCTGCGTAGGTTTCCTCCGGGTGCTCCGGTTTCCTCCCACAGTCCAAAGATGTGCAGGGTCAGGTGAATTGGCCATGCTAAATTGCCCGTAGTGTTAGGTAAGGGGTAAATGTAGGGGTATGGGGTGGGTTTCGCTTCGGCGGGTCGGTGTGGACTTGTTGGGCCGAAGGGCCTGTTTCCACACTGTAATCTAATCTAAAAAAAATGTCAGAGTTTCTGAGGAAGGCAGACTGGTATTACATACTGTGCCTGTTTAAATAACGGGTGACTAGGTGGTGGAATGCCAACATTCATGTATCTCTGTGACTGTGTCGCTGTCCAATGGGGTCTCTGTTGCATTAGCGGTTATTCCTCTCCCTCTCCCTCTCTGTTTCTCTCTGTTACTCACCCTCCCTTTCTGTCCCTCTTGTGTACAAGACGATATAATGTTAATCTCATGTTGATGTGTATCTCCATATGTGTCTCTGTGTTTGTGTTGTGTGTGTCTGTGTGTGTGAGAGAGTGTGGCTGTGTGTGTGTGTGTCTGTGTGTGTGTGGCTTTGTGTGTGTGAGAGTGTGGCTGTGTGTGTGTGTCTGTGTGTGTTTGGCTTTGTGTGTGTGTGTGTGTGCGGCTGTGTGTGTCTGTGCGTGTCTGTGCATGTGTGAGTGTGTGTGTGTGTGTCTGTGTGTGTGTGTCTGTGTGTGTCTGTGTGTGTGTGTGTGTCTGTGTGTGTGTGTGTGTGTGTGTGTGTGTGTGTCTGTGTGTGTGTGAGTGTGGCTGTGTGTGTGTGTGTGTGGCTGTGTGTGTGTGTGTGTGTGTGTCTGTGTGTGAGTGTGTGTGTGTGGCTGTGTCTGTGTGTGTGTGTCTGTGTGTGTGTGTGTGTGTCTGTGTGTGTGTGAGTGTCTGTGTGTATTTGTCTGCATCACTGCCTGCAAAGGAATTATCTTTGTCCTGAGGGAACTTTGAATGAATTAATTAAAATGTGTTGAATCAAAAGCTCAGAGTCCCATCCGCCCCGAATCTTCTCTCCCCACCTTGTGTTTAAAGTGATACAATGGCATCCTCTTCTGGATATGCCACATCACTGCAGAAGCAGCAGAGTGTATTCGGAGAAAAGTGTCCAAGTCTGTGAATCTCTCACATTGCACGAGTATTTCCTTCTTCAAGGTAATTCTTTGGAGATAAAGAGCGGTTTTGTCCAATCCCTTGCGATGTTGTCTTTCAGTTATAAAGAGTAGGAGATGCACATCCCCAAAAACTGGTCTTAATCTCTCCACCCTTGACTGTCACTTTGAAGTTTTGACAGAACATCAGAGAACAATGACAGCTGTAAAGCTCACCCTGTCTCCTTACAAAACTGAAGATCACACAACCCCAGGTTACAGTCCAACAGGTTTAATTGGAAGCACTAGCTTTCGGAGCGACGCTCCTTCATCAGGTGATAGTGGAGGCTCAATCCTAACACACAGAGTTTATAGCAAAAGTTTACAGTGTGATGTAACTGAAATTATACATTGAAAAATACCGTGATTGTTTGTTGAGTCTTTCATCTGTTTGAATACCATGACAGTTTCACTTCTTTCATGTGTAAATCACAAAACCTTTTTTTTTAAAAGTTGCATTCTCAGGTTAGCTGTAACAATGGTGATAGCTAGACAATATGTTGAAGGTGTTGGCCCCCTGTGTTCTCTGTCTATGACCTGATGTTTAGATTGATTCTAATCAACAGACAGGAGGGTTCCCTCCCAGTTGGGGAACACTTCAGTGGTCCAGGACATTCAGCCTTGGACCTTCGGGTGACCATCCTCCAAGGTGGACTTCGGGACAGGCAGCAGAGGAAAGTGGCCAAGCAGAGGCTGATAGCTAAGTTTGGTACCCATAGGGAGGGCCTCAACCGGGACCTTGGGTTCATGTTACATTACAGGTGATCACCATTGCACTACACACTCACACACACACGCTCACACACACACATTCACACACGCGTGCACATGCGCACACACACACACACACACTCACACACACAGACACACACACACTCCTACACACACACACACACCTACACACACACAGACACACACACACATGCACTCCTACACACACACACACGCACTCCTACACACACACAGACACAGACACACACACACACGCACTCCTACACACACACACACACACAGGCACTCCTGTACACACACATTCACAGGATACACATATACACAGACACACACTGAGGCATCCACACACACCCTTACAGACACACACACTCCCACACTCACACAGGCATCCTCTCAGAGACTTAGACCACTCTACACTCATGCACACACAGGTACACTCTCTCTCACCCTTACTCACAATCTCCCACCCCAGACATGCACATACACTCCCACCCTCACACATGCACCCCCTCACAGACTTAAGACACTCTACACACACACACACATATATACACTCTCTCTCACACTCACAACCCCCAACCCAGACAGACAGACGCACACACAGACACACAGACCCACATGTACACATATATTTTGTGGGGTGAATTTGTACTTGCAGGGTTACATTGTACTTTGCTCAAAAACTGCATGAATTTATGTAAAACTCTGTTATCTCACATTTTAGATTAGAATCAATCTAAACATCAGGTCATAGACAGAAAAAGGTTTTGTGATTTACACATGAAAGAAGTGAAACTGTCATGGTATTCAAACAGATGAAAGACTCAACAAACAATCACGGTATTTTTCAATGTATAATTTCAGTTACATCGCACTGTAAACCTTTGCTATAAATTCTGTGCCTTAGAATTGAGCCCTCCACTATCACCCGATGAAGGAGCGTCGCTCCGAAAGCTAGTGTGCTTCCAATTAAACCTGTTGGACTATAACCTGGTGTTGTGTGATCTTTATCTTTGTAAACCCCTGTCCAACACCGGCATCTCCGAATCATCCTTATAAAACGGTTCCCTCGGAGGTGTCTGGATGTAGCTGGAGCAGAAGTGATGGAGTAAATGTCAATAATGTAAGGATTAAGCAAAGTCAAATTGCTTCCACATTGTAGAGGGAGCGGAACATTTCTCCACATGAGCATATTCCACCCTGAGGGGCCTCAGCACAATTGGAACATTCTCCACACCAGCCTTGTTGTGTATGTGTGTGTGTGTGCACGCATGTGTGTGTGTGAGAGTGTGTGTGTGTGTGTGTGTGTGTGTGAGTGAATGTGCGTGTGTGAGTGAATGTGTGTGTTTGAGTGTGTGTGTGTGCGCACGTGTGTGTGTGTGAGTGTGTGTGTGAGAGTGTGTGTGTGCGCGCGTGTGTGTGTGCGCGCGTGTGTGTGTGTGAGAGAGTGCTTGTGTTTGTGCGCATGTGTGTGTGTGAGAGAGAGAGTGTGTGTGTGTGCGTGGGAGTGTGTGCGAGTGTGTGAGAATGTGTGTGTGAGTGTGAGAGTGTGTGTGTGTGAGTGTGTGTGTGTGCACACTTGTATGAGAGTGTGTGAGAATGTGTGTGAGTGTGTGTGTGTGAGTGTGAGTGTGAGTGTGTGTGAGCGTGTGAGTGTGTGTGAGTGAGTGTGTGTGAGAGAGTGTGTGTGAGTGTATCTCTTTGTGAGAGTGTGTGTGTGTGAGAGTGTGTGTAAGAGTGTGTGTGTGTGAGCATGTGTGTATGTGAGCATGTATGAGTGGGTGTGTGAGCATGTGTGGGCGTGTGTATGAGGGCGTGTGTGAGCGTGTGAGAGTGTGTGTGTGTTTGAGTGTGTGTGTGTGTGCATGTGCACGCGTGTGAGAGTGTGTGTGAGTGTGTGTGTGAGTGTGTGTGTGAGAGTGTGTGTGTGTGTGTGTGTATGTGTGAGAGTGTGAGTGTGTGTGCGAGTGAGTGTGTGCAAGAGAGAGTGTGTGTGAGTGTGTGTGTATGTGAAAGAGTGTGTGAGTGTGTGTAAGAGTGTGTGTGAGCATGTGTGTATGGGAGCATGTGTGAGTGGGTGTGTGAGCGTGTGTGGGCATGTGTGTGAGTGTGTGTGTGAGAGAGTGTGTGTGAGCGTGTGAGAGTGTGTGTGAGCGTGTGAGAGTGTGTGTGAGCGTGTGTGAGCGTGTGAGAGTGTGTGAGAGTGTGTGAGTGTGTGAGAGTGTGTGAGTGTGTGAGAGTGTGTGTGTTTGAGAGTGTGTGAGTGTGTGTGTGTGTGAGAGTGAGTGTGTGTATGTGAGTTTGTGCGTGAGAGTCTGCATGTGTGAGAGTGTGTGTGTGTGAGTGTGAGAGACAGTGCATGTGTGAGTGTGTGTGTGAGAGAGAGTGTGTGTGTTTTAGAGTGTGTGTGTGAGTATGTGAGAGTGTGTGTGTGTGTGCGCGCGCATGTGTGTGAGAGTGTGTGTGTGAAAGTGCGTGAGAGTGTGTGTGTGTGTGAGTGTGTATGTGAGAGTGTGTGAGAGTGTGAGTGTGTGTGTGAGTGTGTGTGAGAGTGTGTGTGTGTGAATGTGTGTGTGTGAGTGCGACTGTGTGAGTGTGAAAGTGTTTGTGTGTGAGAGTGTGTGTGAGTCTGAGTGTGAGAGTGTGAGTGTGTGTGAGTGTGTGAATGTGTGTGTGTGTGAGTGTGTGTGTGAGAGTATGAGAGAGTGTGAGTGTAGGTGCGTGTGAGTGTGTGTGTGCGTGTGTGAGAGTGTGTGTTTGAGTTTCAGTGTGTATGTGTGTGTGTGAGAGTGTGTGTGAGAGTACGTGTGAGAGAGTGTGTGAGTGTGTGTGAGAGTGTGTGTGAGAGTGTGTGTGTGAGTGTGTGATTGTGTGTGTGAGTGTGAGTGTGTGTGTGTGAGTGTGTGTAAGTATATGAGTGTGTGTGTGATAGAATGTGTGTGAGTGTTTGTGAGAGTGTGTGTGTGAATGTGTGTGTGAGGGTGTGTGTGCAAGTGTGAGTGTGTGTGTGAGAGAGTTTGTGAGAGTGTGTGTGTGTGAGTGTACGTGTGAGAGTGTGTGTTTGTGTGTGTGAGTGTGAGTGTGTGAGTGTGAGTGTGTGAGTGTGAGTGTGTGTGTGTGTGTGTGAGTGTGTGTGTGTCAGTGAGAGAGAGTGTGTGTGAATGTGTGTGTGTGTGAGAGTGTGTGAGTGTGTGTGTAAGAGTGTGAGAGTGTGTGTGTGTGAATGTGTGTGTGTGAGTGTGTGTGTGAGTGTGTGTGTGAGTGTGTGTGAGAGTGTGTGTATGTGAATGTGTGTGTGTGAGTGCGTCTGTGTGAGTGTGAAAGTGTTTGTGTGTGAGAGTGAGTGTGAGTGTGAGAGTGTGTGTGTCTCTTTGTGAGAGTGTGTGTGTGTGAGAGTGTGTGTGTGTAAGAGTGTGTGTGTGAGCATGTGTGTATGTGAGCATGTATGAGTGGGTGTGTGAGCATGTGTGGGCTTGTGTATGAGTGTGTGTGAGCGTGTGAGAGTGTGTGTGAGTGTGTGTGTGTGAGAGTGTGTGTGTGCGTGTGCATGCGTGTGAGAGTGTGTGTGTGTGTGAGTGTGTGTGTGAGAGTGTGTGTGAGTGTGTGTGTGACAGCATGTGTGTGTGTGAGTGTGAGTGTGTGTGTGAGTGTGAGTGTGTGTGAGCGAGTGAGTGTGTGTGAGAGAGAGTGTGTGTGAGTGTGTGTGTATGTGAAAGAGTGTGTGTGTGTGTAAGAGTGTGTGTGAGCATGTGTGTATGGGAGCATGTGTGAGTGGGTGTGTGAGCGTGTGTGGGCATGTATGTGAGTGTGTGTGTGAGAGAGTGTGTGTGAGCGTGTGAGAGTGTGTGAGAGTGTGAGTGAGTGTGTGTATGAGAGTGTGTGAGTGTGTGTGTGTGAGAGTGAGTGTGTGTATGTGAGTGTGTGCGTGAGAGTGTGTGTGAGTGTGTGTGTGAGTGAGAGAGTGTGTGAGAGTCTGTGTGTGTGAGTGTGAGAGACTGTGCATGTGTGAGTGTGTGTGTGAGAGAGAGTGTGTGTGTTTTAGAGTGTGTGTGAGTATGTGAGAGTGTGTGTGTGAGTGTGTGTGTGCGCGCACGTGTGTGAGAGTGTGTGTGTGAGAGCGTGTGTGTGAGTGTGTGTGTGAAAGTGCGTGAGAGTGTGTGAGTGTGTGTGTGAGAGTGTGTGAGTGTGTGTGTGAGTGTGTGTGTGTGTGTGAGTGTGTGTGTGAGTGTGTGTGAGAGCGTGTGTATGAATGTGTGTGTGTGAGTGCATCTGTGTGAGTGTGAAAGTGTTTGTGCGTGAGAGTGTGTGTGAGTGTGATGTGAGAGTGTGAGTGTGTGTTTGTGTGTGAGTGTGTGAATGTGTGTGTGAGTGTGTGTGAGAGAGTGTGAGAGTGTAAGTGCGTGTGAGTGTGTGTGTTTGAGTTTGAGTGTGTATGTGTGTGTGTGTGAGAGTGTGTGAGAGTACGTGTGAGAGAGTGTGTGAGTGTGTGTGAGAGTGTGTGTGTTAGTGTGTGTGTGTGTGGGAGAGTGTGAGTGTGTGTGAGTGTGAGTGTGTGTATGTGAGAGAATGTGTGTGTGAGAGTGTAAGTGTGTTTGTGAGTGTGGGTGTGTGTGTGAGAGAGAGTGTGTGAGTGAGAGTGTGTGCGTGAGTTTGAGTGTATATGTGTGAGTTTGTGTGAGTGTGTGTCTGTGTGAGTGTGTGTGAGATTGTGTTTGTGTGAGTGTGTGTGTGAGAGTGGGTGTGTGTGAGAGTGGGTGTGTGTGTGAGTGTGAGTGTGTGTGAGTGTGAGTATGTGTGAGACTGTGTGTGCGAGAGTGTGTGTGTGTCTGAGAGTGTATGTGAGTATGTGTGAGTGTGTGTGTGGGTGTGGGTGAGTGAGTGCGTGTGTGTGAGTGTGTGTGAGTGTGTGTGTGAGAGAGTATGTGTGTGAGTGTGCGTGTGAGTGTGTGCGTGTGAGTGTGAGTGTGTAAGTGTGTGTGAGTGTGAGTGTGCGTGTGAGTGTGTGTGAGTGTGAGAGTGTGTGTGTGAGAGTGTATGACTGTGTGAGTGTGTGTGAGTGTGAGTGTGTGTGTGAGTGTGAGTGTGCGTGTGAGAGTGTGTGTGTGAGTGTGCATGTGAGAGTGTGTGTGTGCTTGTGTGAGTATGTGTGTGAGTGTGTGTGTGAGTATGTGTGAGAGTGTGTGTGAGTGTGTGTTCGAGTGTGTGTGAGAATGTGAGAGTGTGAGTGTGTGTGTGTGAATGTGTGAGTGTGTAAATGTGTGTGTGAGTGTGTGAGAGTGTGTGTGAGAGTGTGTGTGAGTGTGTGTATGTGTGAGTGTGTGAGTGTGTGAATGTGTCAGTATGTGAGTGTGAGTGTGTGTGTGTGAGTGTGTGTGTGTGAGTGTGTGTGTGTGAGTGTGTGTGTGAGAGTTTGTGTGTGAGTGTGTGAGATTGTGTGAATGTGTGTGTGTGAGTGTGTGTGAGAGTGTGTGTGAGTGAGAGTGTGTGTGTGTCTGAGAGTGTCTGAGAGTGTGTGTGAGTGTGTGTGTGAGTGGGTGTGTGTGTGTGAGTGTGTGTGTGAGTGAGAGTGTGTGTGTGAGTGTGTGTGTGCGTGAGTGTGAAGGTGTGTGTGAGTATGTGCATATGTGAGTGTGAGTGTGTGAGTGTGTGTGTGTGAGTGAGTGTGTGTGAGAGTATGTGTGAGAGTATGTGTGAGAGTATGTGAGAGTGTGTGTGAGAGTGTGTGTGAGTGTGTGTGTGTGAAAGTGTGTGAGAGTGTGTCTGACTGTGTGAGTGTGTGAGAATGTGTGAGTGTGTGTGTGAATGTGTGTGAGTGTGTGTGTGAGAGTGTGTGGTAGTGTGTCTGAGAGTGTGTGTGAGTGTGTGAGAGTGTGTGAGATTGCGTGAGTGTGTGAGAATGTGTGTGTGTTAGAGTGTATGTGATTGTGTGTCTGAGAGTGTGTCTGAGTGTGTGAATGTGTGTGTTAGTGTGAGTGTGTGTGCGAGTGTGTGTGTGAGTGTGTGAGAGTGTGTGTGTGTGTGTCTGAGAGTGTGTGAGATTGTGTGTGTGTGTGTGTCTGTGTGTGTGTGAGTGTGTGTGTGTTAGAGTGTATGTGAGTGTGTGTGTCTGTGAGTGTGTCTGAGTGTGTGAATGTGTGTGTGAGTGTGTGTGTGTGGATGGTGCTGTCAGTTTGGATGGTAACTGTCAGCTGTTGCCCTCCCCCTCTCTATCTCTGACTGAATCCATGGTGCAGTGGCTGCGCCGGCCAGCAGAGGGTAGCGTTTTATCACTTTCAACACAAAGGGAGATTGGTTGCATTCGGTTGACTCCTAGAGTCATGGCAGGACAGTTCTGATTGGCTGCTGCTAAAATCGGGAGCCCAGCTATTTGCTGTCATTTGTTTGATGGGTGGGTTCTGATGACATAATGTAATCAACCTGCCACAATTTCCCACCCTGACTGTTGGTGACATTAGTACGTGGTTTGTGGAATTGCTACTCAGGAGTGAGACCATGGATTTCATAGTAGGGCATTCACTCATAAATTATTGTGTTAACCTTCATCAGAACCCCTCCTAAGTCTTTTGATTTTGATCGAAATAATCCTGTGGGAAATTCTATTTCCCTGGACAATTCCCTTGGATTGTGCTATGATGGGTTAGCCACAGTTTCCCGGCTCAACTCTTTTTCAGCACTGGGATAAGTCATTCTGTCAGGAGTGTGATGCAATGCTCCCAACTTGCCCTGGATAGGGGCAGCTCCGACAACACTCAAGAAGTTCGATACCCCCACTTGATTGGGACAAGGACTAACATCCCCTCCTTCCACCATCGACACACAGGAGCAGCTGTGACGCACTGCAGATATTCAGCAGATATCGTTCGACAGCAACTACCGAACCCAGGAGAGCTTCCAGCTAGAAAGACAAGGGCAGCAGATACCTGGGAAGATCACTCCCCCCCCCCCCCCCAACCCTGTAAATTCCCATCCGACCCACTCACCATCCCGACTTGGAAACATATCGCCATAACTCACTGTCGCTGGGTCAAGATCCAAGAATTCCCTCCCTGCCAAAATTGTGGGTCTACCTACAGTAGGTGGACTGCAGGGTTTCAAGAAGACAGCTCATCACTAACTTCGCTAGCATGCACCTAGGGGTGGGTAATAAATGTTGACTCAGCCAATGACACCTACATTCCACGAATTTTTTTTTTTTTTAAATCATTCCATGAGCTAGGAGAAAAAAAAACACCTTGTGGACCTGACTGAGGAGTTTTATTTACTCATGACACAAGGAATTCATGTAACCAGGGGCTTACTGCATTACTGATCTTTGCTCTGAACCGGGATAATGTTGCTGCATAAGTAAATGTGTTTGTGCAACAACTTAGTCTCTGCAGCATGAAACTAATAATACCGAAATGATGCATGAAGGGTGGGTAATCATCAGGATTGATTCCTTGAATGGTATAACATAAGAAATCTACAATTGATTAACCACAGGAGGATAAAACTCCCAGCTAAGGTGAAGAGCAAAATCACAGACTTCCTTCTGCTCTCCATCTCTGGGTCTCTGTAACTCTGTCCTTTGCCTCAACCTTCAGTCTCTTCTGGACTCTACTCGTCACCAAAATGTGTCTGACGGTCACAGCATTGAGCAAGAGAATGAAAGCGAATGGCAGTAAAGGGGTTAAAACCACATCAAACGAATCGAATGCCACCCACCAAGTCTCAGTATAGTAACTTGACTTTGGTTCACAGTAGAATGGCCCATGTTGGTTATTGATATGGGTTGATATGCAAAATAGAAGGGGATGTTTTTCAAACAGGGGAGGGAGCAGGTTGTTGCGAGAACCACTGTTGCCGTTTTCTCAGCGCAATATTTTGCTTTCAGCTTCTGACAGCAGATGGTCACATATCGGTCAAAGGAGAAAGTGACAGTGAACCGGACAGAACAGTCTCTTGCTGCATGAAACAGGGCACCAATAACACCACACACTGGAGTGAGGCAGAGGAAAGACCGTGGGTAATAATAAAAGTGAAAACCCATCAGTATAATGTCAGTGATAATGACCATCAGATTGGCAGCTGCCATAACCACCAGGTAGCAAGTAGTGCAAGGGGAAACACCGCACTTTCCCTTGGAAAGGAGAACAATCGTCAGCAAATTAACTGTGGAAAAAAATTGGAAAAGACTTGATGAATTGCTGACCAGTTATTCCTCTGCCTGTTCCAAGAATACCAATTTACCAAACAATCTGGCACACCCTATACGTGCAAGTGATTGGGTTTGAGTGAGGTTGTAATTAATGTTTCCACACCATCCTCACATTGTCCTCCAAGACAATCACTCCAGAGATTATGGAGTTTAGTCAGACACTCAGCTCACACCCCTCTCAGGAGAGCAGAAGGAAACGTGAGATTTTGTTTGACTGCAAGGTGACTATTTGAGTGACTATAGTAGATTCCTACAGTTCTCAGCTCCAAATCTGGTAGGCGCAGAACCCCATTAGCAACTTTGATCTCAACTCGGTCATAGAACTGGCGATTGGACTGTCAATAAACCAGAGTCACCTGTTCTCCTTGTTTCAAGTGATCTGCTCTTAACATTGGACCAAATCCTAACCAGAGCCGCAACAGGATCAGGAAACACGTCCAAAGCAAAGTCAGGAGTTGCTGTAAAAGGTCAGCATCTGTGAAGAGAAATCACCGTTAACGTTTTGGGATCATTGACCCTTCCTCAGAACCAGATCTGATACGTTAACTCTGATGCATCTTCACAGATACCGCCAGACCTGCTGAGAATTTCCACCAACAAAATGAGATAGATTTTTTTTTAAAGAAAACGAATTGAGGGAGATGAACCTAATTTTGATTACCCTTCTGGAAATGCTCTCCTGCTCACCTTCTCTGTTCAGGGGAGTACAAATCTTGACAGATTTCCCTCCTGATCCCTGTACATCAAGACATTTGTCATGTACAGATGGGTAGATTTTCAGTGTAAATATCACAGCAGTGCTGACACTCACACGTTGTCACTGAGAGAGCCATGGAGGCTCTGTTGTGCTGCACTTGAGTAAAACGCATGTGTCATGACCCATGGACTAGCCTTGTTTGAATTCTTATGCACGTTCTGATAATCTGTTTCCTGTTAATGCTGCAAATTAGAAATGAAAACAGATGTGTCTGGATAAGGCTGACCAGTCAGTGAGCTGGAAATATTTTGTTCGAATGGAAAAGGCAGAGAGCAGGTCAGCAGCAGATTAAAATTAGTTGAATTGTCAGTTTGCCATGCCAGGGATGTCAAGGATAGTGTTGAACACCTTCTCGACATGTTCAATTGGCCAAAGCATTTTTCTGGGCGAGGTACGTGTTCCTTCGGGCTGTTGTTTGAAACTGATCCAATGCATTCCCAGCGACGCTGCCTTATACTGTGTGGAAGCTCCTTGAGGGGGGTGGACCGAGCTGCAGAATTGCTCAGCTTTGTTGCCATTTTTCAACTTTCTGTCAATGAACAAACTAATTACAATATCAAGCTAATTGCAAATATGGAGGAGCGTGGCTGTTCATACATCATAATGCAACAACAAAAGCAGAATCTGGAATCCGCCAGCAATAATGCTATCTACTCAAACAGCATCAGCTCCATCCCACAAATTCTTCAACCGATGCAACATCAGGTGGTTTATTCTGAGTGTGAACATATGTCTCAGAGCTGTCCTTCAGTATTCAAACTAGGTGCTGCCTGGACTTTACAAAAGCACTGAGATTGATTGACATGTAATTCTCCTGTCACACTGATGGTGGGCATTGGTGTTGAAGTTTCAGTAGCTTTGCACATAGAGTCAGAGAGTCACACAGCCTGGAAGCAGATGCGTCAGCCGAATTTGCCCATGCTGATCAGATATTCTAAACTGAACTAATCCTATTTGTCTGTAATTAGCCCAAAACCCGCTAAACCTTTCCTATCCGTACACATGTCAAACTATCTTTTAAATATTATAATCACACCAGCCTCCACCACATCCTCTGGCAGCTTATTCTATCACCGCACCACAGTCCGTGTGAAAACCTTGCCCCTAAGGTCCTTTTTAAATCTTTCTCCTCCCACCCAAAAAAAAAACCGATGTCCTCCAGTTTTGGACTCACCGACCCTGGGGAAAAAGATTTTGGCTAATCACCTTATCTGTGCCCCTCGTGATTTTGTAAACCTCTGTGTGGTCAGCCCTCAGCCTCTGACGCTCCATAGAGAAAAGTCCCAGCATGTCCAGCCTCTCCTTCAAACCCTCCAATCTCGGCAACCTCTTGGTTAATCTGTTTCTAAAACCAACTCCTGCCCTCAGTGCTGTGACCGATGATGGCAAGTGCGCTAAACGCCCAAAAGTGACACCACTCTCAGTGTAATTTGTACGAGCTAATGATGGCTATTGCTCAGAGATAACTCACAGTTTTCTTCTTAAAGCACAGTAAGAAACATATCACCCCATATTTAAAAAAAAAATTCTGACTCATCATCGATCTCCAAAGCTGCTCCTCATTGGTAATTATTTTGGGCTGCATTTTTCAGGTGATCACACATTCAATTTTCTCAGGGAAGGACTGAAAAAGTTTGTACTGGATTCCAGCATCAAATGATCTATTGGTTGGAACAGAATGAAGGAGGGATTATCAAATCTGTCGACACGCGTGTGCACTCAATAGAATCAACCCTTTCATGGAACTGCATCGTGGAGCTGCTATAGATTCATACCCAATGCCTTGTGAGCTATGGTCAACGCTGTGTGATTGTGTCAAACTGAGAACTATGGATATTAAAAATCTGAAATAAGAATGTATTTCTCATAAAGTACATGAGCTTGTTCCACAAGTCAATACCCTTCTTAATATGAATGAATACATCTCTATTACATTAACGAACAGACATTTATTGCAGAAAAGCTAACGCGCTTATTCTGCAAGTGAGTGCAAGTTCATTACACACATGTCCACTCATTTATGACACTAGCTAACACGGTTAAAATTCAACGAACTTCTGCTTGTTACGCAAATAAAAAGGTGTTTCACTCAAAAGTAAACTCATGTTAAGTGAGCTGCAGACGTTTCATGACTAACTCTGAGATATAGATGACTGTAGGGCAGAGGATGGGAGTGCATGGTTCTCTGTTACCTGCAGTGTACTGGGCGTATACCGTGAAGGAACCTAAAATGGCTGATTGATTTAGAGATGGAACAGTTTGCAGGTAGATGGAGGGTTTCTGGAACACAGGATACATAATTAGCAAATGCGGGTGTTGTTGAAGCGGGAGTCAAGTCGATGAGTTCAGGTTTCACTGAGAATGAAGATGCCAGACATGCAGCACTGTAAGCAGTATCGAACAGGACATTAACAGCTCAGTTAAAGGGGAAGAATCAGAAGTGATCTCACTGAAACGTGCAGGATTGAGGGGCTTGACAGGATTGATGCTGAGAGAATGCTTTCCCTTTGGCAAAGTCTAGGACAAGAGGACATAGTGTCAGAATAAAGGGGCATCAGTTTAAGACTGAGATAAGGCGGATTTTCTTCACTCGGAGGATTGTGAGATTGCTGTGGTTCTGTTCGCCGAGCTGGAAGTTTTTGTTGCAAACGTTTCGTCCCCTGGCTAGGCGACATCATCAGTGCTTGGGAGCCTCCTGAGAAGCGCTTCTTTGATGTTTCCTCCGGTGTTTATAGTGGCCTGTCCCTGCCACTTACGGTTGTCAGTTTCAGCTGTCCGCTGTAGTGGTTGGTATATTGGGTCCAGGTCGATGTGTTTGTTGATGGAGTTTGTGGATGAATGCCATGCCTCTAGGAATTCCCTGGCTGTTCTCTGTCTGGCTTGCCCTATGATAGTAGTGTTGTCCCAGTCGAACTCATGTTGCTGGTTGTCTGCGTGTGTGGCTACTAAGGATAGCTGGTCGTGTCGTTTCGTGGCTAGTTGATGTTCATGTATGCGGATCGTTAGCTGTCTTCCTGTTTGTCCTATACAGTGGATTGTGAGATTTTCTAATCCATTGCCACAGGGACCAATGTGGGGACAAAGTCCTTGCACTGCTGAGGTAGATTCATGATCTTCGGGGAAATCAAGTTTTCTAAGGGAAGAGCAGAAATGTGAACACGAGAATTGCCAGATCATTCATGCTCCTATTCAGTGGTGCAGCGAGCTCGAGGGGCTGAATGGCCTGCTTCTGTTCCCAATTCGGATGGTCTGATGGTCTCATTAGGGGCGCTAGCACTGCACCACAAAACACGGTCCTCCTTAAACTTGACTAAAAAAAAACCTGGAAATAATTGAATTCAATTGAGACCAGTTCTACAATCGCCTCGGTACTCTAACAATGACAGCTCGCTGAGGTCTTTATTTTGTTGTCTGGCGCTCTTCAGAGATGTTTCGCCGTGCTTTCTGCTTAGTTTGAGGAGTTATGTTGACCCGTGTGCTTGTGATAAATGGTGTGTAAAAAATAAGTGTGCGCCCTGAGAAAGAGAGAGAGAGAGAGAGAGAGCAGATGTCCCCAGTTTGCTTCCGGTTGTCAACCTCACTCTGTGCTTCAGTGGAGACAATAACCCATCGAAGTTTAGCCACAAACAGACAATGGATCTCATTTCTTCAGAAGTTGCCACTGACATTGTACAGCAGTGTGTCTATGTAGGTTCAACCTGTTGTCGATATCAACAAAACCACAACCCGTTCGTATAGAAACTGCACGTCTTCAATGTACCGGGTTGAATGAACAATGTGCTGTCAATGTGAATGTTTCTTCCCTCTCTATCAGTCACTCTTTATTTGTGCCAAAATTATAAATTGGTTTGAAACGTCTATGATTCGAAGATTGCCACTTTTATTTCATCAGATCAGACCATTCCTGCGCTGAGTATAAAATAAATATGAACCAGGAACAGGTGTAGGCCATTCAGCCCCTCCAGCCGATTCTGCCATTCAAGCCAACCACAGCTGATCTCATCTTGTCACTCAACTCCACTTTCTTGCCCACTCTGCGTAATCCTTTAACCTGTTACTCATTGAAATCCTGTCTATGTCCTCCTCAAATTTACTCAATATCCAAGCACTGGTCTCTGGGGAAGTGAATTCCACGATTCACGACCGTTTGAGAGAAGCAATTTCTCCTCATCCCAGTTTTATGTCTGCTACCCCTCACTCTAAACTATTACCTCTCCTTCTAGTTTTTCCCACACGAGGAAGCATTCTCTCTACCTCGACTTTCTTAATCGTCTTTAGCATCGTGTTAACCTCAATTAGATCGTCTTCTCAACTCCAGTGACTTTCGGCCTAAACAGCTCAAGCTCTGCTCATAAGACAAGCCAGTCATCTCTGCAAACAATGGAGGGGACCTCCCGTGAGCTGCCTAAAATGTAACTCCATCCCTTCTCAAGTAAGGAGAAGATAGCTCAACAAAATGCAGCAGGCACAGAAGTCCACTCGTTTCATTGATCCAATGTTCATTTCGTTCTAATGCTCAATTAAGAAAAAAACATCCATTTCTGTCAGTGCCCAGGGACAGTTTGCTTGAACTCTACTATCAGAGAGAAAAAAAAGGTATGATTCATTCACTGAAGAATTGAGTGTACACTGTGCTGTTAAAGTTAAGGGTTGACTGATCAGATTGTTCACCAGTTTTGACCCAGATGTACAACCAGGTATATTACAACTTGCACTGCTCCATACCTCTTAGTGAACCTGAAACACGCTTACAAAGGCGATTTGGAGATGCCAGTGTCGGACTGGGGTGTACAAAGTTAAAAGTCACGCAACACCAGGTTATAGTCCAACAGGCTTAATTGGAAGCACACTTAAACCTGTTGGACTATGACCTGTTGTTGTGTGATATTTAACTTTGCAAAGGAGAGGTATAGTTTGTGTGCAGAGAGCTCATAGTCGTGGTCACGGCTGTTGATGTGTTCTGCTGTCTGTTGGAGTAGGTGACAATTCAGTTTCAACAGTTAGTAACACGCTGTCCACCTTTAGAAACCCAGAGGAGGTCAGTTCAAATCCCCACGTCCCTTTCTGAGGATTCGATTTCAGTGACGGAGAAGTTGTGGAAGGAATGAGCAGGTTTAGAATAATGTGGTCATTCAAGCCCTTAATTAGTCGGTGGAGTTTTAATTTTCAGTCCCATTCCGATCTTTTTATTCCTTCCCCACCTCTTTCTCTCTCTCTCTCTCTCCCCCTCCCCCTCCCTTTCTCTCTCTGCAATATGGATAGGCTACCTCAACTGAACCTGCCTCCACCAGTGCAGTGCAGTGCATGCCCCAACAACTAACACAGGGAAAACATTGCTCACATTCCCCCACTTTGTTTACACATCACCTTACCTCTCTACTTCCTCAGTCATGTGACTGACTGTAATAATGGCCTCAGCATGGTTCAGGACAAAGACTCACAGAGTCACACAGTATAGAAATAGACCCTTCCATCGAAACAGTCCAAGTAGACCATAATCCCAATCTAAATTTCACCACCTGCCTGGCCTTGACCTGTATCCCTCCAACGCTTTCATATTTATGAACTTAGAGGAGAAAGTGAGGTCTGCAGATGCTGGAGATCAGAGCTGAAAATGTGTTGCTGGAAAAGCGCAGCAGGTCAGGCAGCATCCAAGGAGCAGGAGAATCAACGTTTCGGGCATAATGCTGCCTGACCTGCTGCGCTTTTCCAGCAACACATTTTCAGCTATTTATGAACTTACCCAAGTGACTTTTAAAGGTTGTAACTGTACCTGCACACCCGACTTTCGCTGGTAGTTCATTTCACGCAAGAACCATTCTCTGTGTAAAAACGTTACCCCATCTCATTTTTTAATCTTCCAACTCTCACCTGAAAGATATACTCCCTTGTATTAAACTCCCCTATCCGAAACGAAGGAACTTGTCCGTTAGACACACGCACACTTTTCCCTCACCGTGGTCCAGGGTTTAGCATCCAGTGTAAAGATTCTGAGGGAAGATGTTTGAACTTCAAGTACTTGCCGCATACCTGTTTATCCATTGTGAACACGTACCCAGGAAATTCCACATGCCACAGGCTTACATCATAACGTGACTGTACTGTGGCTTTACGTCATTTATTTTGTTTTTGTTTTCATGAAGAATATCTGAGACAAAGTTATTTAACAGTCTGTTCAAAGCCAATGGGCCAGACAGTTTTTGAGGCCTTCGAGTTCTTTTTTCAAAGCTGGAACAATAGAAGCAGCCTGAATGGGTGGGGTCAAGTTTCTACTGAAACAGGAAACTTAGTTTTAACATCCTGCAGTTTCTAAAAGCTGGGCATAGAAGCTCATATTCCTGTTTGTGTTACAGCTGAAAACCGAGAGTTCTTTCCCTGCTCCTAGCATTGCAAGTGACACAAGGTATTTTCCTGAAATTTGCTTTGCCAGAGATGTGTCTACGGTATGCTACCATGTTCAAACAGTTAATTATTTCTAGTCAAAGTACATACTATTTTACTAAACATTTCAATAATTAACTTAAGCCTATTCTTTTCTTTTGATTTTGTCTATATTTTAACTGTAGTTTAAATTTAAAGCATGTTTTATTTAATGTTAATAGTTGGACCAATCGTATTGCATCTGGAATGTAAAACTTACATTTAATTTTAAAATAAGAACATTTTAGGGACTGTGCTATCTGAATATATTTGAAGAGGTTTGGTCTGGGCTATGAAAATACATTTACATTAATATCGTATCTTATTCCTGAGCACACAAAGTAGAATTTGGAGACTGAAGACAGGTGATAATTACTATGACATTTAATAACATCTCTGTTCTCCCCCTCTATATCCAATTGAGAAACAGTTCCCCAGTATTGATAAAGTGAATAGATTTTGAAAAGACTTTATGGCATGCAGGTGTCTCAAGCTTAACCAGCATTTATTGCCCATCCCTAGTTACACAGAAAGCAATTAAGAAACAGTCACAACCATCAGTGCCTGGAGTTGCATGTGGGCCAGACGAGATACTGATGGGCATTAACTTCCCTGAAGGACATCAGTGAACCAGAGTCGTTTTGATTACAATTGAGTGGTAGTCATCATTCAGCTCTTAATTTTTGATTGCTTTTTCAGATGGATTTATGTTGATTTCAACTGCCTCCATCGGCCATTGGGGGGATTTCAAACGATGACCACAAAATATTACCTGGGTCTCCAGATTAATACTCCATAAATACACCATGAGGCAAAATTCTCAACTCTGTATTGTGCGATATTTGTCGGTGATGAACACTCTATCGTTATGAACCTCGTCTGCTCGTTGAATCCACGTTTGCATCAGTCAACAAGACAGAACAGGTTTATGAACCAATCTCTTATTTGGAATAGGTGTGCTCACACCCCCACGAGACTGTGTGAGGGTGAACAAAACCGGAATGCAACCTGACCCAGAGTAGTACTTCAGTGATCTGCAACCTAAGGTGAAATTTTACATTCTTCACGTTGTTTCGTTAATTCTTTTGTCACAGTTGAAATTTTCATCTTGAGGACAACAGGGCAATTTCCACCAGGGATCTGAGTGAATATTGATCAATGTGAGATGCGTTCTGAAGAAGGGCCGCTGGGCTCAAAAATATTAACACTGCTTCTTTCTCCACAGATGCTGCCAGACCTCCTGAATTTTATCAACGCTTTCTGGTTTTGTTTGTTTCAGATCACCAGAAATTTCTGCCTTTTTTTTTTGCAGAGATTCCGCGATTTTTACTTTGTTTCTTTTAGAGATCCTGCAATGGCTGTTTGTTACAGATTCCCAGTATCCACAGTACTTTGCTTTATTACATCCTGCAGTTTCAGCTCTCCTGGGATTTCTGCGTGTTTCAGATAGCCAGCATCACAGTGCTTGGCTTTATTTTATCCATTCTCATTCCCGCCCGTAATAGTAAGGCATTTCTGTGCTGTGCCATCCGTGCAGAAACTACACGTTGTGGTTGACTCCTCCGGCACTCATCACGAGGTAAACAAGATGCACTTTAAAATAAAATAATTAGACTCAAAGCATTGACTTTGTTTCACTCTCCACAGTTGCAGCCCGCGCTGCTGAGCTTCCCTAATAATTCTATTTTTGTTACGTATTGAGTGTCTGGCCACAGGTTTGCAAAAGTTCTTTCGTCTGCAATGTGCTATCCCTACGTTTTGTCAACTGAAGCCACGAATGACAGATACGCCTGAATTAGCTATTTTATTTTGAATTTTATCTCCTGTATGCATTTTGATTTCCAAATCTGCAATATCTGTTCTTTATTTCCTTAGCCACATAGACCTGCATTTCTGCCTTCATTGGAAGGGGCACTGAGGAGAAGAATCGATATGTTATGCTGTGACTTCGTGGGACTTTAATTTGACTACACTTAGAATATTGAAGACGGTTCTGATGGCAACGCCACCAGAAGGAAACGGATGCTTTGTAGAGGGTACAGAAACGTTTACTGGAATGTTGCCTGGTATGGGGGATTTTAACTGTGAAGAAAGATTGGATAGACTGGGTTTGTTTTCACTGGGATGCAGGGGGTTGAGAGGCTAATGGATAGATGGTTAGAAGATTGTTAATGGTGTGGACAGAGTGGGAAGTATGAGGCTTTTGTCCAGGCTGGAGGAGTCGAGTTTTAGTATGGAAGGGCAAAAATGTTTCAGAACAGACTTGGAGGGCCGAAGGGCCTGTCCCTGTGCTGTATTGTTCTTTGCTCATCATTTATTTTTGAGACTTTGTTTTGAACATGCTCCGTGTCTGCACTGCCAGCAGGGCTATACCCAGCCAGTTTTGTTTTAAAGTTTAAGTACTGACCTTGCAGTAAATATGAGGTTGAGTAAAAGCGATAAAATAGTTGGAATGTGTTCAACGGGTCTAATCGGTCATCTTCACGCTGAAATAAAACAAAGAAATTCGCTGCTGAAGATCTGTTTTTAAAAAAATTAGGAATTGGAGAAACCCAGCAGGTCTGGCAGCATCTGTGGAGAGAGAAAAACAGATCTAACGTTCCAATGACCCTTCTTCGGTTCTGCTATCCTTCCAGAGATGTTGAGTTTGCCCAGCAGTTTCCGTCTTTGTTTCTCCATCAAAACAATTAGGCGTGTGTTGGTACAAAGGACACAAGAGAGTCGAAAATAATGAAAATACGCTTAAATATTGCCCCAGTATGATTAGCATTGCGCATTCGTTATTTAAGAAAACAAATCCCGTTAACACTTCCACCTGAACTGCTTTGGCAAAATGTCATGCAAGTCTCGGGGAGTTGTATAATTGCAACTAAAAATTTAATGTCTTAGTATGCAAGCTTACAATTTTCCGAAAATTGTCATACAGTTCAAAAAAAAAATACACATTTGGGAATAGGTGTAATCGATTAGTCTCAAATCCAGTCAGCCGACTGCAGAATAGTTTTCAAAAAATGGAATCTCTGATGTTTTAGGGGATTGAAATATCAAAACCAGCAATATCATTTTGTGAAAAAAATGGAAGTACGGAATTATGACGCACAGGAAGTTAAATAAAATGTTACATTAAGAGCACTCAACTTAATTAACACCCAAAATACATATTTCAGAGTTCACTGAAAACTGCTTGTAATTTCACGAACGTGGTTACCAGTCCAGCACATTACACTCTGTATTGCTTAACTGCACAAAATTTATTGTAGGAAATGATCGCCTCCTAAAATCAATGGAACTCTTTTTTTTTCACTAAAGGTGAATTTACCGGCCAATATTTGAAACATTGCCAATCTACGGAACACAGAAGCTAGACTTGTCATAAACCAACAGTGCCACAAAGTGGAAGGCACTCTGAGATTGAATGAAGGAGTTGTTCCATCATCAGTTGGAAGATACAAGATGGGAAAATTGAAAACGCTGGGTGTAAGATTGAATCATTTTTGTTATTAATTTAATCCTACTCAGATAGATGGCTGAGAGAATCGGCAGCTATCCCCAGTGCGATCATTATGATCAAAGATTTTCTAGCAGTAATGAAGCTCATTAAAGCCTCATTAAAATAGTATTTGAAATTCGTTCCATTCATTAGCGATACAAATGCGGCAGGTATAATTTCAAATATTGCCAACAATGCAGCAAATATGAGAACAGATATATTTTGTTCATTTCTCAGGCAGTACTAGTGGTGGGCATCTTTGATGAGTTTAAATGTTCATTCCCAATGGCCCCTTTGAGAATATCGAGATGGGCTTTCATCTTGGACTTGGACAAACCCAGTGTGAATGATCCCACCAGAATGTTACAAGTTCACCTGGTGGTCTTGACCCAGCGGAGATGGAGGACAAATAACAAACATCAGGGGTTGGCACAGTGGCTCAGTGGCTAGCACTGCTGCCTCACAGCACCAGGGTCCCAGGATCGATTCCAACCTTAGAACATAGAACATAGAAGAATACAGCGCATTACAGGCCCTTTGGCCCTCGATGTTGCGCCGATCCAAGCCCACCTAACCTACATTAGCCCACTATCCTCCATATGCCTATCCAATGCCCGCTTAAATGCCCATAAAGAGGGAGAGTCCACCACTGCTACTGGCAGGGCATTCCATGAACTCACGACTCGCTGAGTAAAGAACCTACCCCTAACATCTGTCCTATACCTACCCCCCCCCCCCCCTTAATTTAAAGCTATTGGATGACTGTCTGTGTGGAGTTTGCATGTTCCCCCCCCGTGTCTGCGTGGGTTTCCTCCGGCTGCTCCGGCTTCCTCCCACAAAGATGTGCAGGTCAGGGTGAATTGGTCATTCTAAATTGCCCGTAGTGTTAGATGCATTAGTCAGAGGGAAATGTGTCTGGGTGGGTTACACTTCGGAGGGTCAGTCTGGACTGGTTGGGCCGAAGGGCCTGTTTACACCCTGTAGGGAATCTAATCTAATCAAGGATCCTTCGACAGGACTTGAACAAACCTTATTGCCCAGCAGGTCAAAGCACGAGGATAGACGAGAGCACGTCCAAGTTGTGCTCTGAGTCTCGCACACCATCTCTACTTGGGTGTACATCACCATTTAGTTTTAAGCGTAACTGGCTCGAGATGACGGGAACCCCTTAATAGCCTCACTGCATGTGTGTCCCGACAGCCAAGCACCGCAGCAGTTTTACAAAGGTGTTCACTATCACCATTTGAAACGTCTAGGATTCTTAACGGTAAATGCTGAGAGGATGTTCCCCCTCACGGGAGAGCCCAGTACCAGAGAGCATAACCTGAGAATTAAAGGGGCACCAATTTAAAACTGAGAATAAAGAGGAATTTCTTCTCTCCGATACCTATAAGTCTTTCCAACTCCTTGCCACAGAGAGCTGTGGGGATAGAGTCCATACATGTATTTAAGACCGAGATAGGGTTCATTAAACAGGGGAATTAAAGGGTATGATGAAAGGGTGGATGTTGGAAGTTTCAGCTCAGCTGCGGCGGAATGGCGGCGCAGGCTCGAATGACCTCGTCCTGTTCCTGTTTCTATCAACGCTTTGCTCCGAGAAAACAAATCAAAGTATTTATGTCGTGTTCACGGTAGACTGAGAGGCAGGTTATTCCTTGGATGGTATCCTGCATTGTTCTGCTCCTCTCTTGTTCGTGGTTTCCTAATTCTTTTTTTTTCCGCAAAACGAGCTTTGGAATTTTCTGATCGAAAACTAGCTCTTTTCACACGACAAACATTTAGTCCTGTCGGACACTTCTTGCTGCGGCCCGAACTTTTTCTGTCAAAAGCTCAGCGCGTATTGCATTTCTGTTCATTGTCCACAGCATTCTGCTTTCCCACATTTCGCTTTTTCTCAGTGCAGTTACCTGGGTTAGCCAGAGATGTCCATACCCATCGAATAATCAGAGATGTAGTGAAACCTGGGTCGGTAACTGCAGGGCGTCTTGCAAATGCTACTCGGTTGTGTCTCTGTGCACCAGTGGTGAGGGCAGTGAGTTTTGAATTTAGCTGTTCAGATGCCAATCAAAGCAGGATTAAATATCTGTGTTATGTGCCGAGTGTCTCGCGTGTTGTTGGAGCTGCGCTCATCCAAGAAATTCGAGAGACATCCACGACACTTCCTTAGCTGACCTTGTAGATGTTGGACAGGGATTACAGAGAGAGGAAGTGAGCGATTCTGAGCCGCTCTCACCTGCTCTGCCAGGCATGGTATCAACGGGAATGGTTCAGCCCGGTTGCTTCGTAATGATATTCTCAGGATGTGAAGACTGGCAGACTGGAGGACGGAAATGTTGGGGCTGATGGGTGAATTGTTTGTTGTTGTCGGAGATCCTCATCTCCCGAGGATTGTGTAATGCGAATTATTGCCTCTTACATGTGACAACAAGTTGGAATCAATGACTCTTTGGCCAACTCTAACCGGGTCAATAATCGAATCGAATTCAGCGAGTTGCATTTGACTCATTCTCTGTTCAGGGGCTCTTCGACTCACCTCATCCTCACAAGCAGTTAACTCCTTCTTTGATTGTACTTACTTTCCTCAACCTTACTTTTGTGTCCTTTAGCTTATTCAGATTGGCTTGGGAGTACTGGTAGTACTCTATTGGTACATATTGAATTGGATGCCAGGATTTCAGAATGCAGTACCTAGAGCAAGGATATTCGGGACACATTGGTGGAGCAGTTTGTCGGTAAGTTTCTGAGTAATTTGAAGCAAAATAAAATGTTGGAAGGGATGGGAAGATTGGAACCCAATAGATGACATGTTTAATGTCATAATGATATTCAGTTTTCTAATTCCAGGAAATAACTCCAATATTTTAAGCGCTTTTATGTTTGTTCACAACAAACTCCATGTTGGTTTCTCACGTACAGAGAAAATGCCAACGTTCACCATGGCAAAAATGTCCCAAATCATATTGAAATTCAATTCAAAGTTGAAATCTTCAAATTTGTCAAAGTCTTAGTTTCGGGTCCGGTGACTCTGCTTTCTTTCTACCGATGGCGCCAAACCTGCAGAGTTTCTCCAGCTACCTCTGATCTTGTCTGAGAATTCCAGCATCCACCCGTTCCTCGCGTGTCATTGTGGTATTCTGACTCAGTTATCTCCAAGAAATAAAGTGAGGGCTGCAGATGCTGGAGATCGGAGCTGAAAATGTGTTGCTGGAAAAGCGCAGCAGGTCAGGCAGCGTCCAAGGAGCAGGAGAAGGGCTCCTGAAGAAGGGCTCACGCCCGAAACGTCGATTCTCCTGCTCCTCGGATGCTCCTCGTTTTTCCAGCAACACATTTTCAGCTCAGTTACCTCCAAGGTCAATCATATCTTCTAATTGGCACGAATTCACGCGTTTCAATATTTTATTCTGAAAACCCAAACCAAGTCGTTTGTGTCATACTCACAGTGAACTGAGAAGCAGCTCATTTCCTTACTTAGACCCAACATTGTCCTGACTTCGTGAAGACATTCAGATTCTGTTGGAACATTCTCTGTCAAAGTTTCAGCACTTCACACGAATTGTTACCATTGTCTGCAGCATTGAGCTTTCTCCCAGTTACTTACCACCTGCCCATCTATTTGTGGACAGAGAAAATAACATCTTGCTTCAAGACATTTCGTTGGGAGACAGGAGGAAAGATAAAACAAAGAATTGCGGATGCTGAAGAGCTAATCCGAACAAAAACAGACATTTCTGCAGTTCTGAAACAACAAAATGCAGAAACTGCTGCACATACGAAAGAAGAAATAAAAATAGAGATCGCTGGAGATCTGATACATCTAAAAACAAAACGTGTTGGTTATTATTGGAGAAATTTGCCCAATAGGTTGGAGATCACAAAACACATCCCGAAGTGAAATTGACAAACACTTTGTTGCAAACGATATCGCTGGAAGAGAAATTGACTGGGCTGACACTGTGTGTACAGGTAGATCTGATTTCTCATCCCAGGGCTGAGGATGAGACCACTTTATAGTAATGCTGCACAATGAAAATGATTAAGACATGGGAAACTGTAACGTTTCAGGTAATTGAGTGATTTAGTTACAAGGGTGCTAATTGGAAAACGGCTTAATCGGATGAGCGTCCTGTTCCCTCGCACAGTGCAAATAAAAACAAAATTGGCTGGAAATATGAAAAAAAATATTGAATTTGCTGCAGGGATCTGAAAGAAATAAAGACGGAAATTGCTGGAAATCTGAAACAAAGAGAAAGCAGAAATCCGACTCAAACCAAAAGCAGGTATCGCTGCAGATCTGAAGCAAAAGCAGAGTTTGCTGAAGAGAGTCAGCTGTCACCAAACTTGCTGCTTTTCTCCAGAAATTTCCTTTTCTTATTTGTTGAGGTGGGTTGCAACCGAGTCAAAGTTAGGAAATAAATTGGAAAGGATAACCCGTAGTTTTAGACACTTGCAATCATTGTGAACGCGTCTGGTGAAGTGAAGTTGACATGCTGGCTTTCCATTCCAGGTTATGTTCTGCGGGTGCTTCGCATATACCCTGGAAACAGTATCAATTGCATGCCTTGTAAGTACACCTTATCCTCGAGCTCTGGCATCTAAACGTTTTCAACGTGCGCTAAGGTTCAAGCGTTTTGTTTTTTAGTGAGGCGATAAATTCGAATGGGCAGACAACCTCCACACTGAACTGTTCAGCTGCACTAAAGCAAAACATGATAAAAGCAGGAAAAAGTTAGGGACTGAACTGCCTGCATTCCTTTACTCCTCAGCGTTTTGTATCAACTCAAGGGCAGAATGGTAAACTAGGTTGCTGATGTCTTGAATTCATGTGGAACCTTGCTACTTTTGCAATAATATAAAAGAAAGGATTGCAGATGCTGGGCGTCAAAAAAACAAAACACACACGCTCCAGGAAACAGAGGGTGTTGGAGAAGGCTTTTTCTTTAACTATACGCAGTAGGAGAGCGGTTCAGTTTCGAGCAATGCTCTCTCTTAGTGCTGGGGGGGTCGGTTTCGAATTTATCTCGGAGGACTGCCCATGTAGAGCTTGCACATTCGACACGTGTCTGCGTCGTCGGGTTCCACTCAGACCAACGACGTGCAGGCTAAGCCGATTAAACATGGGAAATGTGGGGCTCTCGAATGCTGTTTGGAAGGTCAGTGCAAAGTTGATGGGGACTACTAGACTCTGATTGAAGTGACACAGTTTCTGGCACTACTATCTCACAGTGCTAGGGTTCCAGGTTCGATTTCAATCCCGATTTTTGTAGATATTCTCCCTGTACCTGCGTTGGAAATATGATGGACGCAGGTTCAATTGGGGCAGAGAAAGGGGGCACTGAATTAGTATTTGGATGTGGAGAGATAAAGGTTGGAAAGATAGGGGTGATGGAACCATGCAGGCACAATGCGCCAAATGGTCTCTCTCTCTGCACCATAACAATTTTGTCAAAAGCTCCCTCCAGAAATAATGCAAACTTTCCTATTGCAATAGTGGCCAACTCTCTGGCTAGTCTCATTATTTTCACTTGAAGAGCCAATGTCATGTTACGGTTGTCACGGCGACTAGATATACAAATAGATTTTTTGCTTACTTTTTAAGGTGGTGGTGAACATGATCAGTGTCTCCATAGTGATGGTTGATGCATTAATTATCACTTTGGAGTTATTTTCGTGGAATCAAAGCATTGACTGTGACTCTGCAGTTATCAAATTTCCTTGTACAGCTAAAGTAAGTACAGAAAAGCATTATGCTAAAACACACACACCTACTTTCATTGGCTTTATTTTGCATGAACCTCCAAAGAATGAATGCAACAGAAGCAATTCCTTCCAATGTTTCTAAATTGCACGAACTTTATTCGACTTAACCATCTTGTTCGGCCTGTTTGGCACTGCATATGTGACGTTTCAGAGCTCACTCCCTTCACTATTCATGCACAGGGGCAGCACTGTCTCACAGCGAGAAGATGCAGCGAAGCAGCTCACCAACGCTGCAAGGGGAACACATTCCAAGCGCACACGTTTATACAACCTTGAAGAGCAAAGGCAGTAGATTCATGATCACCAGCGCTCACACACTCCCCACCAGGATATTCACACTTGGAGAAAGAATGGGTGGCCTTCTTACATGTTTAGTCACAGTGCAGGAGTATCATAGGTCCTAAAAGAGGTATATCCTTATTTAAAATGTGTTCAGGGGGACATGAAAATAGATGCAAATTTGAAGATTTTTTTTTTCATTTGCAGTATCGTGTTTTAACTTCATGGGGTTAAGTGCAATATCCTCTCCCATGGGGGGCAGCTGTTGGCTAACTACCTTACCTGTGCATCTTATGACTTTATAGACCTTCATAAGTTCGTCCCCACTCCCGAGTGTCCCACGCTCCAGAGAACAAAGTCCCAACCTATCAAACTGCTCCTTCAAGCACATTTCCAGTGCAGATAGCATCCCACTAAAACTTTTCAGATTTTCTGTATTTTATTATATTCTTTCTATATTAGAGTGAAGAGAACTGCACTCAGCACTCCAAATGTGGCCTTACCACTAGGGAAGTTGAAAACCAGAGGGCATAGGTTTAAGATGAGAGTGTAGAGACATGAAAGTATCCAGAGGGGCAATTTATTCACACAGAAAGTGATGGTTGTTTGGAACGGGATGTCACCGGTAATGATGGAGGCAAAAACAATTTTCTCATTTAAGCAACTTTTGAACAGGTGCATGGAAGAGATAGGTATGAAGAGATAGAGGAAAATGCAAATAAATGGGACTCGATTCATTGTGAAAGCTGGGCAACTTTGACAAGTTGGGTCGAAGATCCTGTTTCAATGCTGTAAACCTCTATAACTCTGTCATGCACTTCCACTGCCTATCACTATTCCCTCGCTGTCGAGGGATCACATTCCTGCAACTGTCTCTTAACTGTTGTATCTTGATACAGTTCAGAAAAAAATGTTCAGAAGCAGTTCACAAAAATCTTCTGTAGAGTAATGAGGGATGGGCATTATAAATCTGACCAGGTCAGTGGCTCTCATACCACCAGATGTAACTTAAATTTGACTCCTTACGAATTTTCAGAATGTTTTTGGTTTCTTTTGTAAGTAAATCAATTAACGTATTTTACAGTGAGGTTCTATGCAGAGATGGTTAAAAGAAACAAGAATATAGTTGCTGTGGGGGTTAGTCAGAGTGCTTCAACACAATTAGAAAATAGACACCCATTCAATGGGTGCAATCTTCTACCCAAGTACTGTCCATCTTCCTTCCTTCCCTTGTCTATTCATTCTTAATTCGAAATTTGAAAGCCCAGTCATTCGGAGAAAATGATGTAATTGTAGTTAGGGCAGCAGAAAATAATGGGGGGGACACAACCGATGAAAATCAGAATTATGCTCAGTCATCTTCATTTTACAGATTTGACTGTAGGCTCTGGTACTCGCGTTGGGTTCATTTTCCTCTTCCATTTTGCTAAAAGATTGGGTGTTGCAATGCATATTTCTCAGAAACCTCAGACTGCCCTAACAACGTTCTTACCACTGATATCCAGGCACCGCTTTGGGTGATCTTTTTCACCCCATGGTTACTCGCCATATTGGAAGTATCAGCATCGATCGCTGTTTCGTTTCTGGGATGTAAGGAACGGCACAACTCTGAAACCCGAGTCAACAAGGTCAGTCATCAAATGGATACTATTAATAGCATCAAATGGTTGCTCAATTGGCAATATAGCAAAATGCGAACAATATGGGTTGAATTCCTGCATCAGCTAAGTTGCAAACAAAGGGCTTTCCTTCTCAACCTCTCAGCTGGCCTGATGCTACTTGACCATTAGATTAAGCTTCCACCAGTCTCCTCTCATAAGACAGTAACCCTATGGCCTGGCAGCACCATGGTGACTTTGTGGTTGAACCAAAGAGAATTAAAGTATTTGGATTGTATGGTGTGCAAATAACGATTCAAAAAACTTGTAGAAGGAATAAGTCAGCGTCCTCATTCCGGTTTATTTGAAATTAGATTACATTCAGTGTATATTGTTTGAAGGGATAGCTATTTTTTTGCTGTGAATTCGGTTGGAAATGCAACAGTGGATTCCTTGAGACCAGGCAGAGGTGGGTATTGCAGATTAGAGTCAAGATTAGAATAGTGCTGGAGAGGCACAGCAAGTCAGACAGCATCCGAGGGACAGGAAAATCGACGTTTCGGGCAAAATCCCTTCATCAGGAATGAGGCTGGGAGCTTCAGGTGTGGAATGATAAATGGGAGGGAGTGGCGCTGGGGAGAAGGTAGCTGAGAATGCAATAGGTGAATGGAGGTGGTGGTGAAGGTGATAGGATGGAGAGGAGGGTGGGTGGACATTTGGGAAGGATGATTAACATGTGCGACAGCTCATGAGGATGGTGCCGAGCTGGAATATTGGAAATGGGGTAAGTTGAGGGTCAGGGAATTAGGAAACTGTTGAAGTTCACAATGATACCATGGCATCAACCTATGGGCTTCAACACCATAGCAGCAATATGGACTTCACCAGTTTCCTCATTTCACCTCCCCCACCTTACCCCCGTTCCAACCCACCAGCTAAGCACCATCCTATTACCGGTCCCACCTGTCAATCCACTTTCTCACCTATCCACTCCAACCTCCTCAATGACCTATCACCTTCACCCCCACCTCCATCCACCTATTGAACTCTCAACTACCTTCTCCCCAGCTCCACCCTCTTCCATTTACTCCGACGCTGCAGCCTCAATCCTGATGAAGGGCTTTTGCACGAAACATCGATTTTCCTGCTCCTCGGATGCTGACTGACCTGCTGTGCTTTTCCAGCACCACTCTAATCTTGATTCCTTGTGATCAGCTGAGATTTGTTTTTTTTTTTCATTTAATGTCCTTAGACTTGAGCACAAATAGTTTGGCTTAAATTCGAGCAGAGGACCGATGGAGTTTGAAATTGAGATCTGATCAGCTCATGATCTGGACAGGCAGGATACATAACAGCGTGCTATTGACATATTGATAGCTTCTGATGTTCCTTTTAACAATATGAATGCTCAGTTAAATTGAACACCAATTTTGATATTTCCAAATATTTTGGAACCACATCTTCCGCACTCCGGATTTTGCAGCACGTGCACATTTTGTGAGTGACTTTTCTTTTTTCACAAAAGCACTTACTGATATTCAAACAGGGCAGATCTGATTGTCCATTCCCCTGAATGACTGGAATGCAAAATGTTACAATGTTCTTCAGATTCTTTGTCACTTGGAACTTCATTCATTGCAAAACAAGTTGACTGTTACTGTTTCAGACAATTTCCTGATTTTCAGATACAAACAGAGTAAATAGGAGCAACAGTAAGCTATTCGGACCTTTGAGCCTACTCAGCCATTCAATATGAGCATGCCTGATCATCCAACTCAATAAAGTGTGTTCGCCCATCCACTTTCATCACTTCAGCTGGCAGATGCTCTGTATGTGACAAGTGCAGATACTGCTTTTAACACGAGTTCTATTTCCCTTCACAGGTCAATGCTCGCCCCGATGGGTCTATTACACAGGATGGTATATCGCCAATATCAGACCTGGTAACAATCTGATGCTTTCGAAATCTAACAAGAAAGGATTTTATCAACACAAAAGGTCCTCAATTCAAACAGGAAATTTGTTGTCCTCGTGACATAGACAAGCGACTTTGTTTGGTGTATCAAAGAATGCACATTACAAGCTGAAATAAAAGATAAATGCGAGGTGCTGCATTTTGGGAAAGCAAATCTTAGCAGGGCTTATACACTTAATGGTAAGGTCCTGGGGAGTGTTGCTGAACAAAGAGACCTTGGAGTGCAGGTTCATAGCTACTTGCAAGTGGAGTCGTAGGTAGATAGGATAGTGAAGGCAGCGTTTGGTATGCTTTCCTTTATTGGTCAGAGTATTGAGTACAGGAGTTGGGAGGTCATGTTGCGGCTGTACAGGACATTGGTTAGGCCACTGTTGGAATATTGTGTGCAATTCTGGTCTCCCTCCTATTGGAAAGATGTTGTGAAACTTGAAAGGGTTCAGAAAAGATTTACAAGGATGTTGCCAGGGTTGGAGGATCTGAGCTACAGGGAGAGGTTGAACAGGCTGGGGCTGTTTTCCCTGGAGCGTCGGAGGCTGAGGGGTGACATTATAGAGGTTTATAAAATCATGAGGGGCATGGATAGGGTAAATAGACAAAGTCTTTTCCCTGGAGTCGGGGAGTCCAGACCTAGAGGGGCATAGGTTTAGGGTGAGAGGGGAAATATATAAAAGAGACCTAAGGGGCAACTTTTTCACCCAGAGGGTGGTACGTGTATGGAATGAGCTGCCAGAGGAAGTGGTGGAGGCTGGTACAATTGCAACACTTAAGAGGCATTTGGATGGGCGTATGAATAGTCCATGCCGACCAGATATCCCAACCCAGCTAGTCCCACCTGCCAGCACCCGGCCCATTTCCCTCCAAACCCTTCCTATTCATTTACCCATCCAAATGCCTCTTAAATTTTTCTTATGATTGCTTCTGTAATCATCCCAACATCCACAAAGGAACTATGCAGCACAGAGGAACTATGCAGAACAGAGGAAAATCACCTATACCATGTATTCAAAAAGAATGGGTACCCAATGTACACAGTCCGCCGATTTCTCAACTACAAACTCAAACAAGCAGACAAAACACACCCAGAAACCCTAGCCACTCTCCCCTACATCAAAGACATCTCGAAAGTGACTGCCAGACTACTCAGACCTCTTGGCATCATGGTAGCCCACAAACCCACCAACACACTAAAGCAGCACCTAATGAACTTGAAAGACCCTATGCAGACAACAAGCAAAACTAATGTCATTTACAAAATATCTTTCAAGGACTGAAACAAACACTACACTGGACATGCAGGCATAAAACTAACCGCCAGGTTACATGAACACCAACTAGCCTCAAAACGACATGACCATCTCTCACTAGTGTCTTTACATACAGATAAAGAAGGACACCACTTCGACTGGGACAACACATCCATCCTAGGACAAACCAAACAGAGACATGCATGAGAATTCCTAGAAGCATGGCATTCCAACCGGAACTCTATCAACAAACACATCGAGTTAGACCCCATTTACCAGCCCCTGAGAAAAAGAACAGGAAATGACATCACCACAGGAAATGACATCACTCACCCAAAGAACCCCAAACATATAAATAGAAAGCAAGAATCATGTACACAACTTTGCCTCGAGGCCCACTGACGATGTTACCTGGTAGGGTGACGAAACGTCTGGAAATGAATCTTCCAGCTCAGCGAGCAAACCTGCATCCACTTCAGATGATCATGGCTGATCATTCAACTCAATAAAGTTTTCCTACTTTTTCCCCTTTCACTTTTGATCCTTTAGACTGAGGCGCTGTATCAAAAATAAATTGGCCTGGCATATCGCTTACTCCACCATTGCCATCAAGGTAGGGAATGAAACCCTGGTGCAACGCTTGCTGCAACGCAGCAACCAGGCATGCACAAAGATGATGGGCCCGCCTGGTGAAGCTCCCAAACAAGATCATTTTGCACACCGAACAGCATAAGCAGCAAATAGTCGACCACATTAAGAGATAAGACAGCCAAAAGGTCAGTTCTAATGTGCCCAACCTGCCACAATCAGTCAGGCATGATGATGGACAAGTGATCAATTACCTGAAAGAGGATGCCCCACGAGTATTCCGATCCTCAATGATGAGGGAGGCAAGAACATCGGTGGGAAAGTCTGATGTCGTGAGTGTATGTCTGTGTGAGCTAGTTTGTGTCAATGTATTTGAGTGAAGATATACATTCCTCCAATTATGTTCAGTTCCTCTCACACTATAGGTACACTTACATTCTTCTTCATTGATTCAAAACCTACAAAATATTTAATTTTGATGCATTCACTCGCACAGCGCTCTAATCAGGGTTGTGTCTCCAGGTTCACTGACAATACCACTTTGTGTGGGGAGAACCAAAGGCTCAATGAACAGATATGGACAGGTTCAATCAATGGGCAAGCAAGTGGTAGACGGACTGTTTGAGTATAAAGACAGTTTTAAATATTGATAAGTCACGAATTTTTCCAACATTAGACTGAAAAAAAAAAATAACAACCACCCGAGGCGAATTTCTCTTTGGGAAAGAGGTTTGCAAATTAATTCGCTGACATTTAAAGTAACTGTTCATTTCCAAGTTGGCAGTTCCCGAGGCCGGTGACATTGCTCCCTTCTGTGAGGGGCAGTTTGCCGACTGGACATTCTTACACTGAGACTGGCTGTAACAGGGCTTCCTGTATTCCACCATAATATACACTTCGCTTTCATGGCCTGTATGTTTTATTTCTAATGTTGTCGCATGGAATATAATATGGTGAACCGTGACTCATTCACATTTGTGGGAAGAATAGGAAAAAAAAAACAGAATGGTGCTGTATAAAATACTGATAAATTGTTAAATACTATTGTAATTCGGGGGATTATGATATTATTGTATTCAAGTATCAGAGCGTTAACACGAGTCAACAGTTAGGAGGATGAATACTGCACCAATTAATGCCAGGAGATTTTATTAGAATGTGAGGATGTGACACCAGGGTTTTTTCATTCAAAAATCGCTTTGGAGTCACACTGTCACCCATAAACAGAGACATACTGACTCAGGGTTACAACCGAAACGATGACTGAAGCACTCCTGATGCTGCCCGGCTTGCTATGTTTTTTTTTCCAGCCTCTTGCCTGTCTACTTTGGATTCCAGCATCTACAGTTTCTTTGTGTTTCTCGCTTTTGAATTTTAAAGACATGCCCTAACCTTTAGAAATCCACGTTTCAATTTATTTTTCTATCTAAGGTCAGTGTGTTTCCCTTATCCAATACTATGTCTTCCTCCTGATGCCCACTAGTTATATCAAGCTGACAGGTCTGTAGTTTCCTGACTTTGTGTTCACCTTTTCTCTTAAACAACAGTGTCATGTGTGCGATCCTCCAGTCCCCTGGAAATCATCCTGTCTCTCAATGATCCTGAACATCGTTCTGTCAGCAATCTAGGATGCACCCATACCCGGTCTGGTGGTTCTTTTTACTACCTGGAGTGCTATAGCACCTCTTCCTTATCTATCCCTACACTGTTCAGTTGCTCAACTGTGGCCTTGTCACCATTTTCTAATTTGGTAAACACGGAAGCAAAGTCGTCATTTAGTACCCTTGCCATACTATGTACTCCAGTGAGTAGGTCACTCTGCCTTTCCTCATGGGCCCCCAGGCTATCCTTCACTAATCCTTCACTTGGCGGTCATCAGTCAGAGGAGAAAGCGAGGACTGCAGATGCTGAAGAATCCGGGTCAGTAAGTGTGGCGCTGGAAAAATGATGATGAAAGGCTTATGCCCGAATCATCGACTCTCCTGCTCCTTGTATGCTGCCCGACCTACTGTGCATTTCCCGGGCCACACTTTTCGACGGCCATCAGTTCTGACGAAAGGTCAGTCGACCTGAAGCAGTATCTCTGATTTCCCTGCACAGAAATTGCTGAGCTTTTGCAGCAATTTCTCATTTTCTCTGTGCACGTGTTTGAATAACGTTTTACTATTTGTTATAGTGCGGCTTGCAGATGGTTTCTCATGAATCATATTTGCATCACTTCTTTTTTTAACCAGCCTTAGCAACTCTCCTACATTCCAGATACTCTTCCGAGTTTCTACTGTTATTGTTTTTCTCGTAGACATCACGTGACATCTTTTCTTCCTCATTTCCTCATGAATAGCCTCAGTCATCCAATACACTGGATGATGCCTTGTCGTTATTTCTGAAAGCTACGTAACTAGCTTCCACTCTACATATGTCTCTCTTCTGAATGCCTCCCAATTTTCAATCACTTTATTTATTGCCTAAAGATGCAATTCTAATCAACGTGAAAATCAAACTTTTTGACGTCGAGAATCTGCCATTTATCTGCCGAGGATCTGAATCATTGAACTGATTTTAATTTTTTTTATTTTTAATTGCAACTTCTGATACTTTGGTCGCTATTTCCCAAATGTTCATCCGGCTTGATGCTCTCTACTTTGCCTTATTTTCCAGTAACAGAGCCAAACGTGTGTCACATCTGTTTGAAATGTAATGTTTGAGAATGTTCTCCTGCAGACATTGCAACAATTTTATCTTTTCCGTTTCTCACACTTTAACCTTTTTTCACAGTCTTCCCTAGAGTAATCAGAATGATCAATTATTGCATTTTACTTACAGTGTGTGTGTGTCTGTTGATGTTGTTATCAGTTTGGATGTTGATGTGAGCGGCAGCCCCTCCCTCTCTCACTCCGACCGAATCCCTGAGGGTTTTCGCCCTCAATCAGCGCATGTGCGGTGGCGGGGGGAGGCCAGCAGAGGGCGGCATTGTATCAGTTTCAACACAAGTTGTGTTGCTTGTTATGGAACATAGAACATAGAGCATTACAGCTTCGGCCCTCAATGTTGCGCTGACCTGTCATACCAATCTGAAGCCCATCTAACCTACACTATTCCATGTACGTCCTTGTCCAATGACGACTTAAATGTACTGACCCCATAATCAGGGAGTTTCTGATTAGACTGCACTGGAGTGGCAGACCACGGGAACTGGGAAACTTGATGCTGAAAATGACAAACCTCAGCTATTTGTTATCATTTGATGGTGGGTGGGTTCTGATAATGTCATGTCGTCTTATGCCACAATTCCTCACATCAAGGCATCTTAAAGTTGGTGGTTTGTGTCATTAGTTTCAGGTCTGTTGAATTTTTGTTGAGCGGCGAGACCATGTATTTAATAATGGAACATTTTCTGATGAGCTATACCGTTTGATTTCATCAGAACTGTCCTAATGAACTAATTTGATGTAGACTTACAGAGGGTTCCAGGATGATATGAGTTAGTCAGTAGGAAGTTCCATTTCCTTCGTAAATTATCGAACACATAATATAGAAAAGTACAGCACACAAAGTTGCGCTGAGGATTAATCCTAATGGAACATAAAACAACTTAATCTACGCACCCCTCAATTTACTACTATCCATGTGCATTTCCAGCAGTCGGTTAAATATCCTTAATGACTCTGCTTCCACCACCGCTGCTGGCAACGCATTCCATGCATTCACAACTCTCTGTGTAATGAACCTACCTCTGACGTCTCCTCTGTACCTTTCTCCTAATATCTTCAAACTATGAGCCCTCGTGCCAGTCAATCCTGCCCTGGGTAAAAAGTCTTTGGCTATTGATTCTATCCATGTCTCTCATTTCCTTGTATACCTCGATCACGTCACCTCACTTCCTCCTTCTCTCCAGAGAGATAAGTCCGAGCTTAGTCAACCTCTCTTCATAAGGCAAGCCCTTCATTCCAGGCACATCCTGGTAAACCTTATTTGCACCCTCTCCAAATCCTCCGTATCTTTCCTATAGTAGGGCGACCAGAACTGGACACAATATTCCAAGTGTGACCTCACCAGGAACTTGTAGAGCTGTAACAAATCCTCTCAGCTCTTAAACACGATCCCCTTGTTAATGAAAGCAAAAACACAACATGCTTTCTTAACAACCCTATCCACTTGGATGGCAACTTTGAAGGATCTATGTAATGGAACACCAAGATCCCCCTGTTCCTCCACACCGATAAGAATCCTGTCTTTAATCCTATATTCAACATTCGAGTTCGAATTCCCAAAATGCAACGCTTCGCATTTATCCAGGTTGAACTCTATCTGACATTTTTCAGCCCAGCTCTGCATCCTGTCTATGTCACGCTGCAGCCTGCAATAGCCCTCGATTTTATCAACGGCACCGCCAACCTTTGTGCCACCTGCAAATTTGCTAACCCACCCCTCAACCTTCTTATCCAAGTCATATATAAAAACTACAAAGAGCAGAGGCCCCCACTCAATGCTGACCTCCAGGCAGAATACCTTCCATCTACAACCACTCTCTGCCTTCTGTCAGCCAACCAATTCTGAACTCAGATAGCCAAGTCTTCCTGTAACCCATACTTCCTGACTTTATGAATGAGCCTACCATGTGAACCTTATCAAATGTCTTGCTGAAGTCCATATACACCGCATCCACTGCTTGACCTTCGCCAACCTGCCTTGTCTCCTTCTCAAAGAGCTCAATAAGAATTTTGAGGCATAACCTGCCCCTCACAAGGCCATGCTGACTGCCTTTAATCACACTATGATTTTCCAAATAGTCATAAATCCTGTCCCTCAGAATTCTTTCCAAAACTTTGCTGACTACAGACGTAAGACTGAGTGGTCAGTAATTGTTGGGGACTTCCCTATTACCCTTCTTGTAAAGAGAAACAACATTCGCCTCCTTCCAATCCTCCAGTACGACTCCCATGGAGAGTATGGAGGCAAACATCTTCGCCAGCGGCTTAGCAACCTCCTTTCTCACCTCTCGGATCAGTGTAGGGTAAATCTGGTCTGGCCAAACATCAATGTTAATGTTTGCCAAAATTTCCAACACATCAACTTCCGTCATCTTGATCTGTTCAAGCCTGTATCCCACCTCCTCAAGGTTCTCATTCACAACAAGGTCCCTCTCCTTAGTGAAAACAGAAACAAAAAGGAAACACATTTAGTGCGTCCTCTATCTGCTCAGACACCATGCAAATGTTCCCTACACTATCCCTGATCTCTCGACCTTCTCCCTGATCATTCTCTTATTCCTCACGTATGAGTAAAATGCCTTTGGATTCTCCCTAATCCTTCCTGCCAAGCCTTTTTCGTGCCCCCTCCTGGCTCTTCTCAGTCCATTTCTAATCTCCTTTCTAGCAAGCCTGTAATCCTCTAAAGCTGTGCTAGATCTTTGCTTCCTCACCTTACATAAGCAGCCTTCTTCCTGTTCTCATCATCCAAGGTTCCTTAATCTTACCTGTCTCAGAGGAACAAATTCGTGCATCACTCTCATCAACTTCTCCTTAAACAGTCTCCACATGTCTGCTGTGCCCTTCCTGTGGAACAATTGCTCCCAGTCTGTACTTCCCAATTCCTGTCTGATAGCGTCGTAATTTCCTTTTCCCCAATTAAAAACTTCCCTTGGTAGCTGCTGCTTTCCCTCTCGAGGTCTTGGGTAAATGTGAGGCAGTTGTGATCACTGTAACCGAAGTGTTCACCCACCGCGAGATCTGACGCCTGTCCTGGCTCATTGCCGAGCACCAAATCCAAAATGGCCTCTCCCATCGTCGGTCTCTACGCATATTGAGGAAGGAAACCCTCCTGAACACACCTGACAAAAATGGCTCCATCTAAACCATCTGCACTTAGGAGGTTCCATTCGATATTGGGGAAGTTGAAATCACACATAACGACAACCCTGCTACATCTGCATTCTGCCTGCCTGTGTGTTCTTCCATCTCTCTACTGCTATTAGGGGGTCTGCATAAAACCCCCAATGACGTGGCTTTTCGCTTGCTGTTCCTAACTTCAACCCATACTGACTCAGACGACAAACCTTCTTCAACAACTTGCGCTTCTGTCATGCTCTCTCTGACTAGTATTATTATAGCCCCTCCTCTTTTTCCACTCTCCCTTTTCTTTTTAAACGTTCTAAAGCCTGGAAAACCAAGCAACCATTCTTGCAACTGTGAATCCCACATCATAGCCCCAAATACTGATCCATGCTCAAAGTACACTTTAACCAATCCCTTTGTTTAATCGCGTGAGAAAGCTTCCCGATAGATGCACTACATCCTGTGACTACCCATTGTCCAACTGCCCCCCCTCTCAGACATGTAGCTCTGATTCCCACCCCCCCCCCTGCAAAACTAGTTTAAACCCTTGTGAACCACACGAGCAAATCTCCCACCCAGGAGATTTGTGCCCCTCCAGTTCAGGTGTAACCCGTCCTTCATGTACAGGGTCCCACCTTCCCCAGAAGGTGTCCCAATGAAACCCTCCCTCTTGCACCAGTCTCTCAGCCACGTGCTAAGCTGCATTCGCTGACTTTTCCTCGCCTCACTATCTAGTGGTAACGGTAGCAAACCCGAGGTCACCACTCCACTCGTCCTGCTCTTCAGCTTCCAACCTAGCGCTCCGTAGTCACTTTTCAGATCCTCAATCCCTTTCCTGGCTGTATCATTGGTACCAATATGTACCACGATTTCTGGCTGCTCACCCTGCCACTTCAGAAAGTTGTAAACCCGATCGGAGACACCCCGGACCCTGGCACCGGGGCAGCAACACACATTCTGGGAGTCCCGTTCCTGACCACAACATTTTATGTCAATCCATCTAACGTTTGAGTCCCCTACCATTAGTGTTTCTCCATTCTTCGCCCTTCTGTTCTGAACCACAGTGCCAGGCTCAGTGCCACAGAACTGACAACATTGGCTTTCCCCTGGTAGGCCATCCCTGCCAGCAGTATCCAATTCCTTTGGATTTTTCCACGATGGCGAATCGGTAGGTTTCCAGCTCAACTGTCTCCCTGCACTGTGTCTTGTACATGGTACGCATTGCTGGTGATCTGCTTTGGTGGAGGACTGATTTACTCATTGTACTCATCCTAGACATTGACAAAATCAGTCTCCCCCAAAATTTACGGCGCATGGATTTGAGTTCAAGCTGAGATTTGCTGATATTGTATTGGATAGGGGAGGAGTCTCGGAGGAGCTGAATTCATGCTCTTGTTTTGAAAGTTGCTACAGATCACAATGATTTGTAGTGATGGGACCTAGTTTATGTTGGCACCCAGTAGCTGATTGGTTCGTAATTATTGATGACCTCGTGCCTGCCTACAGAATTGCACACTACTGAAGGGGGTCTTCTGCCCATTGAGCCTCTCCCACCAAGCATGGACTACCAGTCGCTCCGCCCCTCATCAGACCCATAACCTAGAATGTTGTGACATCTCAAGAGCTCATCCGAGCATCTTTTAAGGTTGTGAAATTTACTGCCTGAACTCCCCTCCCACGAGTGAATTCCAGACACCAACCAACCTCCGTCAGTGTGATAATCTGTCCTCAAATCTCCTCCAAACCTCCTGCATTTCAGTTTAGACATTTATCTCCTTGTTACTGACCCTTTGAGTGAGGAAAACCGCTGATTCCTAACTCCTGGCCTTTCCTCTCAGAATCTTTCATACCTCCAACCTTCTCTGCCCAAAACAAAATGTATCCAGCCTTTCTCTGTCATTGAAATACTCCATCCCAAGGCAACATCCTAGGGAGTCTTCCTCTGCGCGCTCCCTCTAGTAACGCCCAATCCTCCCCATAGTGCGGGGACCAGAACTGCACACAGTCCTCCATTTTGGCCTCACCAAAGTCCTGTACAACTCCAACATCACCTCCCTGCTCTCACAATGTAAAACAGGCATTAACTCCTGCATAAACCTGCCCTTGCACCTTCGGCGATCTGTCGGCTATAATACCCCAGACCCACCTGTTCCTCCCACCTTCCTCGTCTCCTGCTTTTAACCAAGTAATCCTTTGTATTGCTCTCCCATCCCTTCAATTTCTCAGGTTTAATTTTCATCTGAACAATCCGTTCCTATCCTCCTGTAACTGAACACCTTCCTCTTCACTGTCTACTCACCGGATAAATTTTGTGTTATCCCCAAACATACCGATCAAACTCCGACATTGCCAGTTCATCGTTTTTGAATATCGCCAACACCAAGGGCCCCGCAGTGAACATCACTTCACACCGGGCTCGTGTCCCACACACACAGCCCTCTGCTACCAAACTCTGTCTCCTGTCGTGGAGATAATCCTGGATTCATCTTGCCACGTCACTCTGGATCCCGTCAGCTTCTACCTGCTTTATCATTCTGCCGTGTGGCACCCCTGCCAAAGGTCTTTCTCAAATATAGACCCATCTCCTCTGTGGAATTCACCAGCCCAGGGTATACTGCACGTGGGGACATTGAGAAAGTCTAAGGAGGTTTGCAGAGATTTTATAGGAACGACGTGTTGAAAGAGTTATGGAGAACGGACAGGAAAGTGGATTTGACAAAAAGGAGAGATCAGCCATGGGTACAGTAAAGCGTACAGCGGGATTGAGGGGCTGAATGGTCTCCTTCTACTTCTAGCTCTTGTGTGATTGGTTCCCAGGTTGAGAAATAGACCGTGAATGTGAATAGTTAAGTGGGAAGCAATTAGGCCCCTTTATGATGAAAGAGCTCCCACTGTTCTCTGTAGAAAAAAAGCAGCTCGAGCCTGAGAAGAGCCTGAGAAGAGCGAACTTCTTTTGGCACAGTAATTACTGCCTTCCCTCAGCTCCTCAGTGATTTTGTACCTGTGTACCAGTCACCCTGCGCCTACCACAAGCAAGAGCAAATCCCTGGGGAAGGAAGAGGATCAGGGACCAGCAGGTCCCGACCAGCCAAAAGGAATATCACGTCGGACTGTGCTGATAAGGAAAAATATACTGCTTTCCCAAACTTAACCGCCATTTGCAACCCCTTTTCGCCTATATCTATCTAAGTAGAGGTTTATAAGGATGTTCTAATTTTGTTTGATGGCAATCCATATTCCTGATCTGTAATTGCTAGTCTAACTTGAGCCTATTTCTAATATACACTGGTTTGTATTCAGGGCAGGAACCTGTTCTGTGCTTTCTAACAATCCTCGTCCAAATTGTAGGTAAGCTGTGGAATATGTAGATTTTCTTGAATCATTTGGATGTCTTTTTGGATGACTTCATGAACCATGGAGCTGTTTTCTGATATGCTTCTCGAGAAAGTTGCGACAACTGAGCATACAATTAAATATAAAATTGACCAACAATACACTGAATTGGGTAGATTTGATGAGCAGAGGATTATACAACCTCTGATCAGTTTTGTCAACAGAGATTTAATCTCCACAGCTTTCCCTGACAATCAGGCTGCTCTCTCACAGAGACCAAGTTGGCGCAGGTTTAACCTTGAGAGTCCCCATGCATCAGGTGAGGGGAGAGTCACACTACACAGAACCAGACACGTCAGCCCAACCTGTCCCACGTCAACCAGACATCTTAACTTATTGTATTCCCGTTTGCCAGCATTTAGCCCATACTTCTCTCAACCATTCCTATTCGTTTACCCATCCAGAGAGATTGAGAAGCAAGAGTGATTCATGGTCATCTCAGCCGTTCTAGGAATCGAACCCATGTTGTTGGTGTTAGTCTGCTCCAAAACCAGCCAACTGAGCTTACTAACCCCTACACAAGAGCTTCAGTCCGTCATTGAACCAGTCAGAAGAGTTGAGTGTTCCCACTGGATATAGTTCCTAAACTGGATGGATCAACTCTGCTTTGTATGGATTATGGAAAGACAAATTGGCATCCATCTCCTAGTTAGAAGTCTTCCTTGATCAGATTGGTAGTGTCATATTTATTTTGATGAATATTGTTAGGCGCTGCAAAATGTCACTAATATTAAACATTGAAGGAATATGTGCTTTTGTTACATTAATTAAATGATGCCAATGTTGGGTTATAGAATAGCTCTGCACCATTTCAAAAATTCACTAATCAATGCGTCGCTGAGGTACGGAACTGGGTAACGCATTTAGTTTTCCTGCAGCGTATTAGTTGTTAGTTGCCGTTGAGTTTCCACTCCCACCTGTGACCCAGGGGAAATCGTTAGCAAAGGCAAACAATATTTCTGCTGAATAGGCTGGAATTATTTTTCCTGGAGAGTCGGAATCTGAGAGTTATACAATCATGATGGTTTTAGATAGGCCTTTTTACCTGGACTGTGGATGTCCAAAACTAAATGGCATACGTTTAAGACGGGAGGCGTAAGATTTAAAAGGGACCTAAAGCAACAAGAGGGTGGTACATACATGGAATGAGCTGCCAGAAGAAGGGGTGGACGCT
>NW_028270178.1:22167400-22234900 GCF_037043375.1 Chiloscyllium plagiosum | reverse complement strand
GCTCGCAGGGTCGAACAGCCGACTGCTGCTCCGGTTTCCTGTGTTTCCATGTCAGACGCAGAGAAAAGACCCAAATAATCTTTGGATGTGTGTGTTTGGGGGATGGGGTGGGGGGGGGGGGTGGGGGGGGAGTCCACAAAAACAACTGACCAGCTCCCAGCATGAAGCTGGCACTTTGAGGGCACAGGCTAAATTTCTCAAAACCGAGAGAATTCCCAGGCACCAATGTGGCTATCTGACCACGGTAGGCATGGCCAATGATCTGAGGGCCGGCCGTATTGCCCCGCCTTATCGCTCTGTCTCGCTGCCCAATGCTCCATTGGAGATTTATCGGTGATTATTCAGTATCACTGGGTCAGAATCCTGGAAATACCTCCCTAAGGGACATTGTGGGTTTGTGCCAGAGTAAAGCTCACTCTACGCTGTCTCCCCATCAAACACTCCCAGGACAGGGACAGCACGGGGTTAGATACAGAGTAAAGCTTCCTCTACACTGTCCCCCATCAAACAATCCCAGGACAGTGACAGCACGGGGTTAGATACAGAGTAAAGCTTCCTCTACACTGCCCCCCATCAAACAATCCCAGGACAGTGACAGCACGGGGTTAGATACAGAGTAAAGCTTCCTCTACACTGTCCCCCATCAAACAATCCCAGGACAGGGACAGCACGGGGTTAGATACAGAGGAGCTATTAACCTGCACTCCAAGGTCTCTTTGTTCAGCAACACTCCCGAAGTCATTACCATTAAGTGTATAAGCCCTGCTAAGATTTGCTTTCCCAAAAGGCAGTACATATCAATTATCTAAATTAAACTCCATCTGCCACTCCTCAGCCCATTGGCCCATCTGATCAAGATCCTGTTTTAACCCGAGATAACCTTCTTTGGTGTTCACTGCGCATCAAACGACGTCTGGATGCGGAGATGAAGTGGACGTGTCTGAAATGATATGGGCCAAATGCTGGCAAATGAAACTAGATTAATTTAGGATATCTGGACGGCATGGACGGAGTTGGGCAATAAGGTCTGTTTCAGTGCTGTACGACTCGATGATCCTATGACTCAAAGACTCTATATCTCAGGGACAACATTGAATGTAATCAGGAAAAACTGCTCTGTGTCTCAAACGACATTCCCTGCAGAACAAAGTGAACCTGCAATGTGAGAGTTTGATTTTTCTCCCAAAACGTTGCTGCTTGTGCAGTGGCATGAGTCCAGAAGATGGTGGCGGTATACCACTTTAAATAAAAGTGGAACAGACAGACACAGATTGAGAGAGAGAGAGAGAGACACGGTTATTTTGATTCACCTCATTTTAATTCAATCATACAAACATCCGCCAAGACAAAGTTTCCCATTGCAGGCAAACATGGACACAAAGACAAACACATGCATACAAAACAAAGATGCACAAGAACATGAGAATTACCAGTTTGAACACAAGAGGGACTGAGCAAGAGGAAGAGACAGACAGGCAGAAAGGAATCACGTCCAAAACAACAGAGACCCCATGGGACAGATATACAGATACAGTGATACAACCAAACACAGATAAATACAGATGTATGAATATCTAACAGACACAAATACATAGTTACACACAGCAACATCCACACGGATGCATATCCGTCTATAGACACAATAGGTAGTCACTCACACATAGAAACACGCACAAAGGGACAGACACACACAGATAGAGAGACAGACACGCACCGATAGATACAGAAAAACACACATATACATAGAGGCAGACACACACACACATGCAGACAGGCAGAGACCACATACATTCACAGAAACAGAAACACACAGAGATATTCACCGCAATACGCACAGCAACAACACGAAGGGACACGGAAACCTATACAAAAATGCTAACACTGTATGAACACACAGGCAGCAATACAAATACACACAGACACAAACACACACACAATAGACGTGTATTTATACAAATACACACCGGCACACATGCGACACACATTCTTATACAAACACACACACGCACACATGTGGACAGGTAGAGGCACATTTACATATGCAAACACACACGCCGACATACACGCACACACTGACACACAAACAGAAGCACACATACAGACACACATACAGATAGATATTGCAAAGGGCAGCAAAAGTGACTACTGAAATTTTTTATGTAATTTTGGCCAGATAGATGCGCGTTTAACAAATTTGTGAAAGAAACAATCAAAACTGCTGTGGCTAGCAGAACATTCCGCGGCCTTTCAAAGGATGAAGGTAGTCTTAATTAATGAACCATCGCTGGCAATACCTGATTTTCCAGACTATGGGAAAAGCATCCAGTGATCTTCCTCATCAGTCTTTCCCACCATTCATAATACACATTGTGTGTGTGTGTGTGAGAGAGTGTGTGTGTGTGTGTGTGTGAGAGAGTGTGTGTGTGTGTGTGTGTTTCTGTGTGTGTGTGTGAGTGTGTGTTTCTGTGTGTGTGTGTGAGTGTGTGTTTCTGTGTGTGTATGAGTGTGTGTGAGTGTGTGTGCGTGAGAGAATGTGTGTGTGTGAGTGTGGGTGTCTGTGTGTGTCTGTGTGTGTGTGCCTGTGTGTGTGAGAGCGTGTGTGTGTGAGAGAGTGAGTGTGTGTGTGTGCGTGTGTGTCTGTGTGTGTGTGTGTGTGAGAGAGAGAGAGTGTGTGTGAATGTGTGTGTGTGAGTGTGGGTGTCTGTGAGTGTCTGTGTGTGTCTGTGTGTGTGTGCCTGTGTGTGTGAGAACGTGTGTGTGTGAGAGAGTGAATGTGTGTGTGTGAGTGTGTGTTTGTGTGTGTGTGAGTGTGTGAGAGAGAGAGAGTCTACAGGAAAGCAGGCTATAAATTATTTAGATTATGGACAGATGACTCATAATATTTTGGCTATAGCTGGATTCTAATCCTTTGTAATAAATTTAAAATTTGCAACTGTACAGGAGCCAGGACCAAGGTTTCTGCTAATGTTTGTCTAAACCACTGGTAGATTGAGGAACCCTGTTCATATATTGACATCACTAACTTTAGTGACAACTCCTCAGAAGACCTCCAGACGATTGAAAAGATGAAAGCTGTGCTTTGGAGCTTTCTGGATGGTTTTCTGAAAATCTCTATAGTTCTGGGGAATCAGGATGAAGGGGTAGATAGTATGAAACACTGTCGATCCTTTGGATGGCTCGCTACAGTGTGTTGTTTGATGTTGCAGGACCCACTGACTGTCTGTCTCTGCCTTTTGTTGTTTGCTGGGAAATTTGTCGGAGCATGTCTCTCCCGGAAAACTGTTGCCTTTTGCTTTATGCTGATGCCATTAGCACCTGGTTGCTGTGTTTGCACTGTGTGTGGTATTTAGAGCATGTGACTCCAGAGTTCCACTTTACCCGTATAGATTACCTTGCTGTTTCCTCCTTGGCCATGCCTTGCTGTTTGGCCAAGTTGGCCATCCACCTGTTTTAGGAGCCAGAAGACTTACCTTTCCCCCTTTTGTAGAAAGAATGTCATGCGAATGAATTGCTAAGCTAATTTGTAACAGTTGGTTCTCTTGCCAGGAAAACCCATCTTTCGTGTGAAAGCCAGCATTTGCATTGGTCTAACTGGTCATCCTACATCTGATAACTGATATAATTAAAAATATAAAAATACAGTGCCATTTTGTGGTGCAGAGACAACATTCATTAAGAACAAAAAGTGCAAGTGATTATTTTAGTGATTGTAATGAGGTCAGCCAAGTGGAAATCATGGAGTTTGCGTTCCCTGATTGGGGCTGTTAACCTGGTCCAGTCAGGGGGGACGGATCAGAACAAGAGCCTGAAAGATTCTGTTCACTCTTATTGCTGGAGCTGGGAGAGCTGTATCAGTGTTAAGGACTCTCCACGTGGAAATAAAGGGTGATTCGATGGCCCGAATGGCCTTACATCCACTCCTATTACTTATGTCCTTCTTATAGACTTGGTGATAGGATACCTGCCTCTGTGGTGTTATTTCAGTGGCAACGAGTGCAAAGTATGGCTTCTGAAGAAATTCACTCTCAACAGTTGGGAGTAAGCAATTCTGGCATCATGCCGTTACTTTGACAGTTGACTCATTCGATTCTGCCATTGAAGATTTGACCCAATATATGGAAAGAATATGTGTTTTTTTTTCTGGACAAATGACATTGGGATAGATGTAAAGCAATGAGTAATTCTCCCGACAACTTGTAGACGCGCAGTGTTTTCTGTGAGTAGAAACCTATCTTTCCCTGAGGAATCAGAGATGAAAATGTTTCAAGATTTGATAGATTTAGTTCAGGAACGCTTTGGCCCAAAGCCTCCTATAATTCTGACAGGCTCTCAGTGTTACTCTGCAATTCGAGAATCAAGAGAATCTGTATCTGGATTTTTGACCAGGTTAAGAAAATCGGCAGACGCATGTGACTTTGATTTAATACTTAACAAGTTGCTGACAGACCGTTTGGCCCTTGGGATTAATGATGCAACCATGCAAAAGTACCTTTCTACTTGAAGCACAACTGGAATTCAAACAGGCACAACAATTATATCCTGGGTCATCCAAGATGGAGGATGGGAAACATTTGTGGCTGTGGAGCTGCTCCTTTTTTGAGATATTTTCGGTGCTGGAGGTGATTTCCTCGAATTCAAGGATCAGCCAGTTCTGTTTTATAAGATGTTCCATTGTTTTGGAACTTTGGAGAAAAAAAAAGTCAAAACAACGGGTCTTTCCAAAGGTTGAAGGACAGACAATAAGAAGCACATGGTCAGTGCGGGAGGGAGAGAAGGAAACCCACACTGCTAACTGACACAGCAGTGGATCTGCGCAGTTACTGCCTTGCTGTTTGAATTCATGTATCTCTGGACATGGGAGTGCGTCCAGAAAAACATAACCAACAGCGAAATTCACAACTGATCTTGGAGGAACCCGTTCAGGAGAGGTCGAAGCACAGAAACAGATAATTGTACAATTTTCACTGTAGCATTGCTGTAAATCTACAATACTGAGTAGAGTGGGTTCTTTCTTGATTACATGTTTTATTGAGATTGTCTTCTGATTAAATTTTAAAAATATAAATCATAACCATGAAAGTAGCCTGGAGCAGTGTTTTTAGAGCAATAGGAGGGTGCTATTTCCTGGGTACGAGGATTGTGAAGTAGCTGAAATGGCTTTTAGTTCAGTCAAGCGTTCTTCATGTCGGATGTGGGAGTTTATAGAGTTTATGTGTTACTGAGTATTATACCTGCAATAAATGTCTTTGGTTGTGAATCTTATCAAGTCGAGTGGATCAGTTGGAGCGACCATTAAAGACAATGAAGAATTTACAAGAAGAAGTGGGTGTGATGGGTAGTAATTGCAGGAAGGGTGAAAAACCGCAGATACAAGAGATTGATGAGTGAACACCAGGAAAGGTTTGAGACATAGGCAGGTAGCGCAGGTGCCTTCGGAGGCTATCAACATTTCAAACAAGTATGCTGCTTTGGAAAGAGTAGGAGGTGATGGACTCTGAGGGGAATGTAGCACGAACAGTCAAGTTTCTGCTATCAAGACTGGCTCGAAAGCAATGAGGGATACGCATGGTTCCAAGCAATCAACACTGTATTAGGACACTCTTTAGTCTGAGGTACAGACAGATGTTTCTGTGGTCATGAGCGAAAAATCACAATGGTGTGTTGCCTCCCTGGTACCTGGATCAAGGATATTTCAGAGAGGGTGAAGTATGTTCTCAAAGGGGAGAGGGACCAGTAGGAGGTCATTCTACAAATTGGAACCAACGACCCAGGAAAGGAAAAGGATAAGATTCAGAAGGGAGACATTAGAAAGTTAGGCAGTAGTTAAAAATGAGGTCATCGAGGGCAGTAGTATCTGGATTGCTCCTGGCGCTACAAGCTCGTGAAGGTGGGAATGGGAGGATAGAGCAGATGTATGCATCGATGAGAAGCTGGTGTGTGGGAGAAGGGTTCTCATTTTTGGATCATTGGAATATCTTCTGGGGTAGTAGTGACCTGCAAGAAGGATGGATTGCACGTGAGTTGGAAGGTACTAATATACTGGCAGGGAGAGTTGCGAGAACTGCTGGGGAGGATTTTAACCTAGTGAAGTATGGATGTGTGACCCAGGAAGATAATGAGTGAAGAGGTCAATCTGAGACTGGAACAGTTGAGAAAAGAAAAGAGTCAAACAGTCAGGGTACGCAGTAACAAAGCAGAGAACAAGTTAGGACTGATAAATTTAACTGCAATTACTTCAATGCAAGGGGTCTAACAGGGAAGACAGATGAACTCACGGCATATTTAGGAATATGAGACTGGGATATTATAGCAATTACACAAACGTGGCTCAGGGATGTACAGGACTAACAGCTTAATGTTTCAGGATACAAATTCTACGGGAAGGATAGAAAGGGAGGCAGGAGAGGAGGTGAGTGGAATTTTTGATAAACGATAGCTTTTCTGCTATACTTAGGGATGATATGCCTGGAAATATGTCCAGAGAAGTTATTTGGGTGGAACTGCGAAATAAGAGTGGAATCACCAGCATTTTGGGAATGTATTATAGACCTCCTACTAGTCAGCAGGAAATTGAGAAACAAGTTTGGATGGGTATGTCAGTTATGTGTAAGAATATTAGAGTGGTTATTTGAATGCTTTCAGTTTACAAACGTGGACCAGGATTGCCATAGTGTTAAGGGTTTAGATGGAGAGGAATTTGTTAAGTGTTCACAAGAACATTTTCTGATTCAGTATGTGAATGTAGATACTCGAGAAGATGCAAAACGTGACCTACTTTTGGGAAATAAGGCAGGCCAGGTGTCAGGGGTTAGCACTTTGGGGCCAGTGACCATAAGTCTCTTGATTTTAAATTAATGATAGAAAAGGACAGACTGGGTCTAAAAGTTGAATTTCTAAATTGTTAGAAGATTAAATTTAACGGTATTAGGCAAGAGCTTTCAAAAGCTGATTGAAGGTAAATGTTTACAGGTAAAGGGACCACTGGAAAATGGGATGCTTTAGGAAATGTGATAACGAGAGTCCAGAGACAGGAAAATCCTGTTATGGTGTAAGGAAAGGTTGTTAGTTGTAACGAATACCAAATGAGGAGAAAATATTCAGGGTTGGGTTCAGTAAAAGAAGTAAGCATAGGTCAGATACAGACAGGAGATCGAGTGAAACCTTAGAAGAGTCCAAAAGCAGTTTGAATAGACTTAAGAGGGAAATCAGGAAGTCAAAAAGGGGACATGAGGTAGCTTTGGCAAATAGGATTTAGGAGAATTCAAAGGGGTTTTACAAATACGTTAAGTACAAAAGGGCAAGATGGGAGCAAATAGGGCCCCTCAAAGATCAGCAAAGCAGCCTCTGTATGGAGTTGCAGGAAATGGAGGAGATACTAAATAAGTATTTTGCATCAGTGTTTACCATGGAAAAGGACATGGAAGATATAGAATGTGGGGAAATAGATGGTGACATCTTGAAAAAATAATTCAGATTAGGAAGTGCTGGTTGTCTTGAAACGCTTAAAGGTGAATAAATTCCCAGGAACTGATCAGGTGTACCCCAGAACTCTGTGGAAAGCGAGGGAAGTGATTTCTGGACCCCTTGCTGAGTATATTTGTCTCATCGATGTCACAGGTGAGGTGCCGGAAGACTGGAGGTTGGCTAACGTGGTACCATTAAGTAAGGTGGTAAGGACATGGCAAGGAACTATAGACCGGTGACCCGACGTAAGAAGTGGGCAAGTTGTTGGAGGATTTGCTGACGGACAGGATTTACAAGTATTTGGAAAGGCAAAGACTGATTATGGAGAGTGAACATGGCTTTCTGCGTGGGAAATCATGTATCAGGAACTAGATTGAGTTTTTCAAAGAATGAAAAACAGTATTAATGAGGGAAGAGCGGTAGATGTGATCTATATGAACTTCAGTAAGGATTTCGACATAGGAGATTGGTTAGCAAGGTTAGATCTCATGAAATACAGGAAGAACTAGCACTTTTGACACAGAATTGGTTCTAAAGTAGATGATCGAGGGTACCGGGGCAGGGGGTCGGGGGGAGTGGTGGGGGTGGGTTGCTTTTCTGATTGAAAGTCTGTGAACAGTGGAGTATCACAAGGAACAGTGCTGGGTCCACGACATTTCCTCAGTTATATAAATGATTTGGATGTGAACAAAGGAGGTATAGTTTTGCCGATGACACCAAACATGGAGGTGTAGTGGACAGGGAATAAGGTTACCTCAATGGGCTGAGGAGTAGCAGAAGGAGCTAATTTACATAAATGGGAGGTGCTACATTTTGGAAAAGCAAATCAGAGCAGGACCTGTCCACTTAATGATAAGGTCCTGGGGCGTGTTGCTGCACAAAGACACCTTGAAAGTAAAGTCATCGCTAGTTAGGGTAGTGAAGAAGGCGTTTGGTTTGCTTTCCTTTATTTGTCAGAGTATTGATTATACGACTTGGTAGTTCACCTTGTAGCTGTACAGGACGTTGGATTATGCCACTTTTAGAATATTGCGTGCAATTCTGGTCTCCTTCCTATCGGAAGGCTGTTGTAAAAATTTAAAAGTTAAGAAAAGAATGTTGCCTGAGTTGGTGGGTTTGAGATAGAGGGAGAGGCTGAATAGGCTGGGGCTGTTGTCCCGAGAGCACTGGAGGACGAGGGGTGACCTTATAGAGATTTAAAAAATCATGAGGAGCAGCGTCAGGGTAAATTGATAAAGTATTTTTCCTGTATTGGCAAAGTACAGAACGAGAGGACATAGGGTCAGAGGGGAAAGGCATAAAAGGGGCCTAAGGGCCCTAAGGGGCAACTTTTTCACACAGTGCGTGGTGTATCTATGGAATGAGCTGCCACAGGAGGTGTTGGAGGCTGGTACAACTGCTATATTTAAAAGGTATCTCGATGGGTATATGAATAGGAAGGGTTTAGCAGAATATGGGCCAACGACTGGCAAAGGGGACGAGATAAGATTGGGATATCTGGTCGGAACAGACAAGTTGGATCGAAGGGCACAGAACACTCTTGACATTTCTATGAATCTATGACTCTAGCTGGCTTTATCATTGAAAAATGAGACAAGTGGGGCACATTTGTATGCATTTGTAGGGATTTTAAACAAATGGCAAACCGCTTTGCAGAAGTGCATTAATTCCCAAACCCCCAATACAGAATTTAAACTGGCAGGGGGATTGTCATTCACAAAGGTGAACATGAGGCACACGCACTTGCCATCGTGTTTAGCTTAGGATTCCCAAAAGTCTGCGACAATTAATACTCACACGGATTTGGATCAAAATACAAGACTGCCATTTGAGGTAACATCAGCCTGTGCATCTTTTCAGCATACAATGGAGAACATTTTATGAGGTCAATCTCAGCTTGCCGAAATGACACGCTAATATTAGGGAAGACCAATAGACGGTACTTAGAGGAATTGGGTATAGTTCTTAGATGTTTCTTCCTGTCGGGATACACCTTAGAAGGTAACATGTGTGTACTAGGCACTCCAAGTCACGTACTTGGGCTTCAGAGTTGACAAGACCAGGTAACACCTGCCTGTTTGAAAACAACGTGTGCACAGTCAAAGGTCCCCTGACCCCAATGCCTATACTTTAATTAGGTCTTTCTGTGGGCTGGTGACCTGTTATGGAAAGCTCATGCAGACAGGGCCTCCACGTTGGCACCTTTGCATCAACTTCTAAAAATGGGTCAGCCTTGGAAATGATCACATTAGATTTCGTGGAAGTAAGCAAACAGCTAACATCCTCGATGGTGTTAACGCAAAGAACAAAGACCAAAGATAATTTACAGCTCAGAAACAGGCCTTTCGGCCCTTCAAGCCTGAGACGATCCTGAGACTGTCTAAACCTGTCAGTCACTTCCTAAGCATCTGAATCCCTCTACTCCCCACCTGCTCATGCATTTATCCAAACGCATTTTAAATGAATCTACCGTGCCCGCCTCTACCACCTCTGCTGGCAATGATCCAAACACATACCACCCTCTGTGTGATGTACTTGCCGAGTGTATCCCCCTTAAACTTTCCACTCCTCACCTTGAAAGCGTGACCTCTCGTTATTGAATCCTTCACCCTGGGAAAAAGCTTGTCTCTATCCACCCTGTCTATACCCTTCATGATTTTATAAACCTCAATCAGGACCCTCCCAATCTCCTTTTTCCGAAGGAAAATAAACCTAACCTACTCAACCTCTCTTCATAGCTAGCACCTTCTATACCAGGCAACATCCTTAAAAACCTGCACCCTCTCCAAAGTGTCTACATCCTTTTGGTAATGTGGCGACCTGAAAGGTACACTGTATTCTAACTGTGGCTGAACCAATGTCATGTTAATTTTAACATGACCTGCCAGCTCTTATACTCAATACCCCGTCCAATGAAGGCCAGCATACTATATACCTTCTTGTCCACTCTATCCACCTGTGCAGCAACCTTCTGGGTACAATGGACCTGCACTCCCAGATCTCCCTGCCCGTCAGCATTTCCCAAGGCTCTTCTGTTCATTGTATAATTCGCTCGAGAATTAGTCTTGCCTCAATGCATCACCTCACATTTGTCTGGATTGAAATCCATCTGCCATTTTTCCGCCCAACTCTCCAGTCTATCTATATCCTCCTGTATTCTCTCACAGTCCCTTATCCTTTCTGCTACTCCACCAATCTTCGTGTCATCTGCAAACTTGCAGATCATACCAACAGTGCCCTCTTCCAGATCATTTATATATATTACAAACAACAGTGGCCCCAGCACTGACCCCTGTGGAACACCATTGGTCACCTTTCTCCATTTCAAGAAACTCCCTTCAACTACTACTCTCTGACTCCTGCTGCTCAATCAGCTCTTTATCCATCTAGCTAAAACACCCTGCACACCATATGACTTCACTTCTACCACGGGGAACCTTATCAAACGCCTTACTAAAGTCGATGTATATGTCATCAACAGTCCTTCTTTCATCTATCAACTTGGTCACTTCCGCGAAGAACTCTATTAAGTTGGTAAGGCACGATCTCCCCCGCACAAAGCCATGTTGCCTATTACTGATTAGCCCATTCTTTTCTAAATATAAATAGAGCCTATCCCTCAGTACCTTCTTCAGCAACTTTTCCATCACCGACGTCAGGCTCACTGGTCTGTAGTTACTTGGAATATCCCTACTACCCTTCTTGTATAAGGGGACATCATGAGCAACCCTCCAGCCCTCCGGCACTTCACCTGTATTTATAAATGTCCCCAGTACCAGGTCCAATATGACCCCTTCCCTCTTTGGACTATTTACGTACTGTTCCAAAAGATATCTGTCCGGGCCCCAGCTATTTCCTCTCTCGACTCCCTCAGCAACCTGGGATAGATCCCATCTGGTCCTGGGGATTTGTTCACCTTAATAACCTCTAGCCTGCCCAACACATTGTCCCTATTCCTGTCAACGTGATCCAGACTAATCAAACTTCTATCTCTAATCTCAATGTTCATCATGTCCCTCTCCTCAGTGAACACTGATGCAAAGTAATCATTCAGAATCTCACCCATTCTCTCAGGTTCGACACACAGCCTTCCTTCGTTATCCTTCAGTGGACAAATCCTTTCTGTGGTTATTAGCTTGCTTCTTATATAAGAATAAAATGCTTTGGGATTCTCCTTAATTCTTCTCGCTAAAGCTATTTCATGACCCCCTTAAGCCCGCTTGATTCCTCGTTAAAGACTTGTCCTACTCTTCCGATATTCTTCCAGAGCCCGTTCTGTTCCTAGCTGCCTAGACCGTGTGTATGCTTCCCTTTTCCTCTTGGCTAGTCGTACACTTTCTCCTGTCATCCACGGTTCTCGAATCTTGCCCTTTCTGTCCTTTTCCTTCAAGGGGACATGCCTATCCTGCATTACCTTTAAATTATCTTTGAAAGCTTCCCACATCTTCAATGTGGACTTCCCTTCAACTAGCTGTGTCTAATCCACATTTCCAAGCTCCTTCCTAATTTTGTTATAATTGGTCATGGCCCAGTTTAGTACTTTTCCCTTAGGATCACCCTCTTCTTTATCTATGAGTATACTAAAACTTACAGAATTGTGGTCACTGTTCCCAGAGAAATCCCCAACTGCAAATTCTACCACCTGCCCTGGCTCGTTCCCCAGTGCCAGGTCCAATATGGCCCCTTCCCTCTTCGGACCATTTACGTACTGTTCCAAAAACACTCCTGGACACTTCTTGCAGACCTCTGACGTCAAGTGTATCCCAGTCAATGTTGGGAACATTAAAATCTTCATCACCACTAACCTATTGCCTCTATTTTGCGCAGTATGATTCCAAGTGGGATGTGGAATTAATATGCAATCTTCCTTCCCCCACCCCCCACCCACCGCATGACATTGCAGTAGCATTATCTCAAAGATAACCCAATGGAGAAGAATGCCCATTAGTGTATGCGTCCAACACTTTGGCTAAAACAGTGAGTACATACTCCCAGTTACAGAAGGAAGGATTGCCTCCTGAAGATGAGAATTCATTTATTCTGAGATGTTCCGGGTGCAAAACACCATCTACTGTGCGTCACACGCCACTCGAACCTGAGGCAAATTTAGAGGAACCTGACCTGGTACTAAAACACCCCAGGAGGAGCTACAAGAGAAAAGAATCGTACTGTGTCCTCGGGCTCAGATCAGGGAGGGCTATAGCTATTCGAAGGAGCTCAGCTCGGTGGTCCCCACAGAATATGTGCTCGCTGATTGGGGCTGCTTACCTGCTCTAATCAGGAAGGCCTGGCAGACAGATACAAACAAAAGTGGAGAGTTTGGTGCTGGAAACGCACTGCAGGTCAGGCAGTATCTGAGGAGCAGGAGAATCGACGTTTCCAGCAAAAGCCCTTCATCAGGAATCGGGTTACAACAGTAGATACAAGCAGTGGAGTCAGGGGTTCTGTACACTGTAAGAGCTGGCTCTGAGGAAGCTGAATCAGTCAAGGACTGTCCTCATATAAATGACATGGGGCTTTGTGACTGTAAAGTCCTGTGGCTTTGTTTCAATATATTCGATTACAGCAAAGGATTAACGTTCTGCTGTAATCAGTTTTCACATTCACATTAAAATTGATTGAGATTTTTGTCTCATTATTCCCCAGGTGATCCCATCGGCGATCAATCGATATTTCTGTGGATTTACCATCTCAGAGTTTAACACAGATATGGTGCCTGGAACAGAAAAGGAGAACACAAAATCACCAAAAATGCTTCTTGCAGTTACTCATGTACCCAACACTCTAGCATCACTGACGTTACTGTCACGTAATCGCAGGGACATAAGGATTGGGAGCAACAGGAGGCCATTCAGCCCCTCAAGCCTGCTGTGCTATCGAATACCATCATGGCTGATCTCACCATGAATTCAACTCCACCTTTCTGCCCGCTCTCCATCACCCTTCCACCCGTCCCTCATTAAAAATCTGTCTGTCGCCTCCTGAAATTTATTCCGCGTCCTGACACCCACTGCTCTCTGCGAGAGTTCATTCCACAGATTCTGATCTCCTGGGTGAAGGAATACCTGCTGCTGCCTGTTTTAAATCTGCACCTCACCTCTGAAAGTGTCACCTTTTGTTCCCCATTGCCCACATGGAGAAATATCCCCCCTCCTTCAGCAATCTCTCTTAGCAAACAGCACAGACAGTGATGGGAAATGGTAGCTAAAGAGATATTTTGCAGCAGTCTTTATACAAAGAACAAAAGAAGTAAGAACAATGATGACATTCCACTATATACTGGAGGATACAGGGGCGAGGTACTAAATCCCATCATCATCACTGGAAACTTTGTGCCAGACAAACTAATCCATCTAAAGGCATATACGTCCCCTGGCCCTGATGGCTTACATCTTAGGATCACAAATGAAGAAGCCACAAGGATAATAGATGCATTGGATGTAATTTTCCCAAAAAATAGCCAGAGTCATAGAAATGTATAACCCAGAAGTAGACCCTTCAATCTATGATGACCGGATGTTCTAAATTCATCTAGTCCCATTTGTCTACATTTGGCCCATATCCCTCTCAGCCCTTCCTATTCATATACCCATCCACATGCCTGTTGAATGATGTAATCGTCCCAGATTCCAACACTTCCTCTGGCAGCTCAATCCATACATGCACCACCTTTTGCGTGAAAATGTTGCCCCTTAGATCGCTTTTCAATCTTTCCCCTCTCAGATTAAACATGTCCCCTGTAGTTCTGGACTCCACCACCCCAGGGAAAAGACCTTCACCACATACCCGTTCCATGCCCCTAATTTTTGAATAAACCTCTCTAACGTCACCCCTCAACCTTGAATTCTGAACAAGTACTGGAGGATTGGGAAACTACTAATGGGACACCACCGTTCAACCACATTGCTGTGGTCCTGAATCACAGCTGAGGGGAGCAGTTTCTTTCTTAAAGGCCGTTAATGAACCAAATGGGATTTCCTCTGTCAATTGACAATTATTCCATTTTCATCATTAGATTCTTAGCTCTCGATGCTTATTGAATTCAAACTTGACGAATTCAAGTTAAAATGTCTAGTTCAGATTTGAGCCAAAACCCCCAAAATATTATTTGGATTTCTGAATTAATAACTTGCTGATAATGCTGCTCGATCCATCCTCTGTTCTATTGTTCTGTGTTCTATAACTTACATATTTTTCGTAGGAAGGAGACCAGAATTGCACGCCATGTTCCAACAGTGGCCTAACCAATGTGCAGTCCAGCTGCAACATGACCTCTCAATGCCTATACTCAAAACTCTGACCAATAAAGGAAAGCATACCAAACGCTGCCTTCATTGTCTTATCCACCTGCCCCTCTACTCTCACGGAGCTACAAACCTGCACTTCAAAGTCTCTTTGTTCAGCAACTCTCCCTCGGACCTGACCATTAAGTGTATCAGTCCTGCTAAAATGTGCTTTCCCAAAATGCAGCACCTCGCGTTTATCTAAATTAAACTCCATCAAGTGGAATAGAATTGAAGGTTTTGGGGTGTTTTTGAAACATGCCAGTCACACATACATGGAAGTGAGTTACACGTTGGAATCTAAACGAGAGGGTTCCGGGTGATTCATATAATCCCGACAGTGGGGAAACAAGCCCTTCAGCCCAACAAGACCACACTGACCCTCAGAAGAATAACCCATCCAGACCCATTTCCCCACATTTACCCCTGACTAATGCAACTCACCTACACATCCCTGAACACTGTGGGCAATTTTAACAGGGTTTGGATTGGATGGTTAATATACAGAATAACAGATACCCAGGAGTGTGATACAGACTGGAATCTAATCAAAGGATTGACGTGGCTAATGTACAGAGCCCCTTAAAATGGAAGTCAGTTACAGATTGGGGATTCGGGATGATTATGTGCAGAATAACAGACACCCAGGAGTGAGCTGCAGATTGCAGTCAAATTGAGGGGATTGGGTGATTTATAGACAGACCAACGGGATACGAGAGGAGAGAAAGCAGAGGAGAAAGTTCCCACCATGGACCAACTCAACAATGAGCTGAGCCAGACAGGATTCAACTGCTGTATGTGGAGGTTTCCATGTGTTCTGAAAGACGGGAGAGAAACAGGCAGATACCCACACTTTCTATGATGTTGCAGTCAAATGTCTGAAGGACAGGGAATCCCTAAGCAGAGACGCAGAGTTAAACTCTGTTTAAACTCTCCCCAACACACACACACACCCACACACATAGAAACTGAATATAATGTGGAGAAATGTCCATGTACAGCACAGATTTCCAACCTAACTCAGTGACAGACGAAAACCCCGTTCTCTGCCCAGTCCCCACTTCCAGACCCAGGGAGGTTTTGTCCCTGACCCAGGGCAGGTTTCTGACTGGATATTATTCCATTGCAACATGAAGGTACTGAGTGTAACAGTTTGCTACATCCCGTCATGTCATCTACTTTGCTGAGAGTGTTTTGTAAATTATATTGAAAACATTGGCAGGTGCAAGAGAATATTCTGGAAGGTGATATGCTGTGAGAATAGAAAAAGCTGAATATTTCTGTGTAAAATGATGAGAAATTCTGAAATGGTGTTGTCCAGGGGGTTTGGCTGATCTTGTACAGAAACATCAGTAAGTTAACATGATGGTAGTGCCAGCGGATAGGAGGACAGTGATACATTGACTGTTCTTGCCCGGAGATTCTTTTAGGAACATGAGCTTAACACGACAGGGATTGAGTTTACAGACTGGAATCTAGTCAAGGTGGTCAGGGTGATTTATACACAGAATAACAGATAGCCCAGAGTGAGTTACAGCCTGGAATCTAATGGAGGGGCTCGGGGTGGTTTATATACAGAGAGAGATAGAGAGAAAAGGTCATACAGCAAACATTGATCCTGCCTGTAGATTTGCCTTTCGAGTTGACCCTGGTTTTGGCCCAGTCTGGAAACAGAGAGGCTTCATCACGTCAGCAGGGAGGCCCCTACAGCACGCTGCGGTGACCTCTAACCTCCTGGGAGCAGTCCTCTTACCCTCCGCCCTAGCGATGATAAAATACCCTGGCCATCCCTCTGGCACTGACCCTGTCACCCTGGGGAATACCTCTGCTGACCCAGCAGCCTGGGAGGGTCACACTGCCCCCCCCCCCCCACCCCCCACTACTCACCTCCAGCTCAGCCCAGAATAGGGAAGGCCCCAGTATTGGCTGACCCTATGGAGGCTGTGCGAGCTACCCAACAGGCTGCTCCACCACAAGGAAAGGAGGGTAGGGCCCCGCACTGGGACCACTCAGTCTCCTTCCCTACAGCTGCTCAGACCCCCTGATGGCCGCGTCATTTACCCAAGATCCCAGCTCCATTCACTGACCCTGGCAGCCCATGGCATTGGCCACACGGGCAAGAGGGGCATGATGCACCCTGTGACGCTGCCCTGGTACGCACCGGGATTTGCTGCCACTGCCCTGCCAGGTTATGTTCAGGCCCTGAGCCGGAGCATTAGTGTTACAGACGACCGGGTCAGACGTTGGAGCAAGACATTGTCAGGGTGGGGATGGATCTTTGAGAATGCTGGGGGCCTTTCCTGGACAGCGGGGCCTGGTAGATGGATTCTATAAATGAGAGGTTGGCCTTTGTGATTGTCCGGGCCGAGTTCACCGCTCTCTGTAACCGGCTCCGATCTCGGGTGGTACAGTTGCTGTACCAGGGAGTGATACACCCAGACAGAACGCTCTCGGTGGGGCACCTATAAAAGTTGGTGAGGGTATTCGCCGTGATGCCAAATTCCCTCAGCTGCCTGAGGAAGAGGAGACGTTGCGGTGAATCCATTGAAAGGGGTTAAAAACCCTCTCTCTCTGTCACTATTTTGTTTAAAGTGGTATGATGATGCTGCTGCTCATGTGTCCCTCTGTCTCTCTGTATTTGTATATGCACGTGCACGTTTGTGTGTGTGTGTGTATACCCGTGCGTGTGTGTCCATCTCTACCATCGATCAGAATGACTTTCTTCTCATGGAGATTAGAATGAATTAATTAAAATGTGGTCAGTCAAAGGCTCAGACTTTCTCTCTCTCTCTGTGCATCTTGTTTTAAGTGATAAAATGCCATCCTCCACTGGACTCCCCACGCCACTGCAAAAGCAGAAGATTATGTTCAGAGAAACGATCAAGCTGTGTGAATCTCGCACACTTAATGTTTGTTCCGTTCTTCAAAGAATATCTTTGGAAACACAAATCGGTTTTGCCTGATCCTTTGTGATATTGTCCGTGAGGCATGAGAAGGAGATGAATATCCCCAGTTTTTGTCTTAGCCCCTCCAATTTTGCATCATTTCTCACTTAGAATTTATGAGTTGATAGCAGAACACAGCTGCAGAAAGTGTAATAAAATTCACCATAGTCTCCTTAAGATACGATTCACTCCAAGGCTCTTGGATACACTTGCAGCAGCAATACTCTATTCCATGTCCATTATTTCAGGAATGGTACTCAAAGAGAAATCTTACCTCACTGCACAGGGAGCACAAACATTGCTCCACTGAGTGTGTTGCACACTGAGAGATCTCAGTGCAATTGTTACCATCTCCACACCAGCCTTGTATATATGTGTGTCGGTGTGGGTATGGGTGTATGTGGGTGTGTGTCCGTTTGTGCATGTGTGTGTGCAGTTGTGTGCCTGTGTATGAGACTGTGTGCTTGTGTGCGCGTGTAGATGTATCTGTGTTGATTGTGCTCTCCTCGCTCTCTCTGCATCTTTCTGGTTGAATCAGACAGTTTTTACCCTCTACCAACCCATGTGCACTGGTGTGATGAGTCCAGCACAGGGTGGCATTGTATCACTTTCAAACAAAGTGACCTTTATTGTTCTCATTTGTTTCTTCACCACGTGAGAGGAACTTCCAGGTTGAGACTTCATTGGAGTATGACCCCATTAGGAGCTGTAATCATGATGCTGTAAAATAGGGACCCCAGCCATATATTATCGTACACAAATTGTATTTACTTGTAATGCATATAATCCATGGAACTAGATTATATACTGTGTTACGGAACTTCACGCTGAACCTAGACAATGTCACTGCATAAATAAATGTTTGATGTGTGGTTCTGATAATGTCATGTAATTACTTGTCACAATTCCTGATCTTGGCTGTTTGTGACATTAGTATGGAGTCTTTTGAATTGGTTCTCAGGAGTGAGACCGTGTATTTAATCGTCAAATACTTTCTGAGTAGCCATGTTATTTAATTTCATCAGATCCCATTGAAGGGTATGATTTTGTTGGAGACTTACAGAGGTTTCTAGTCTGTTAGGAGTTACCCAATAGGAAATTCCTATCTCTGGACCATTCCTTTCGATTGTGCTGCATTAGCAAATCTGTAAGTTCCCAGCTGAACTCCCTCCTTGCGTTGGGATAAGGGCACACTTTCAGGCATGAAATGGAATACTGTCCTCCTCCCGGAAGAACTGCCTGCTCGATGGGCTCGCCCACCCTCTCCCTCACACACCCCGGAGGACCTGCCTGGAGGACTGCGCCCACGCTGGTGGAGATGGGGATACTGGGACTGGCCAAACTGATAGGGAACTTGGCCCCGGAGGCCATCAGGGTGCAACGGATGAAGCATTGCTTCGGTACAGTGCCACCCGCCAACCAGGGGGTGTCCCTGCGGTTGCTACACCCTCCACTGACTGGCGGTTAGGCAACGAAGGGGGGGAGTGGAGGGAGAGGAAGGGTGGAGGAGGGGTTGGGAGATGAGGAGTTGGAGGAGGTTGGTGGGAGAGGGGGGTGTGGAAGGAAAGGGAGTGGAGGGGAAGGGAGGTGGTGGAGGTGTGGGGAGCGAGAGGAGAGGTTGGAATGAGAGAAGCGGGTGGAGGGTGAGGAGAGGTGGAGGAGGACTGGGAGGGAGAGGAGGGGGTGGAGGAGGGTGTTAGAGGGAATAGGGCCTCAGGTGTTACAGCTCCACAGTGTTAGTGGTGGAGTAAAGCACATCTAGAGCTTCCTCAACATTTGCTTGTGGCGGTCTTTACACAGCAGTTAGTATAGCAGCGGTACATTCCTGTGGTAGATAAAAGGGGCGGCCTTTGATTGTGAGGAATTCAAGGTTTGAGGAATAGTGTTTGCCCAGGTTCGCAATGTCCGTGCACCACAAGTTGTTGATTAAAAAACAAACAATTCCACCTTTTGTCTCAGATATTTTCTTGAAAGAAGTTATGAGATACCTCTGGAGCAGATTGGATTGATGCTAAGACTTCTTTGACAGAGGTAGTGAAACCACAAGAGCCCGCTATCATGTATTTTGCTTATTAATTAACAGAAGAATTAGTGTGGTTGGATATTTCACAGCGCACTGCAACTGCTCTCTGAACCTGGACTGAGTTGCCATGTAAATAAAAGTGTTTGTGCAGCAATTGAGGTTCTGGAGCATATAGCTAACTTGTCCAAAAACATAAAATGAAGTATCATCAGAGTAAGATGCAACACGAAAACAATATAAGACATACCCAAGCCATAAAAGTATGAAGCTTCCAGAAATAGCAAAGAGTAAAATCACAGATTTCCTTCGACTCTGCATTTCTGGGTCACAAGGATTCTTGCCCTTGTTGACACTCCTCAGTCCTTTACGGACTCGACTTTTCAACAAAATATGTCTGACTGTCAGCGTATTGAACAATACCATTAGCACAAATGGAGGCAAAGGAGTTAAAATTGTATCCAGTCGAGAAAACGCCACCCACCAGGGCTCAGTATAATAACTCGGCTTTACAGAACAGAACCATGGTACATTGCCAATTAATTCTTCAGGTTCATATACAAAGTAGAAAGGAATGTTTTTTAACAATAGTAGAATGGATGTCATTGCTAGAACCAAAGCTGCGGTTTTCTCAGTGCAATATTTAATTTTCATCTTCTGACAACAGATGAACATAAATCGATCGAAACAGAAAGTGACAGTGAGCCAGACAGAACAATCTGTGGCTGTGCAACTGAGGACACTGAGAATGCTGCATACAGGGGTTATGTCCAAGAAACACAATGGGAAATAATGAGCATTAATTTGTCTCAGTATGACTTCAATGATAATAAGCAGAAGATCTGCCGTTGCCATAGCGACTAGGTAACACGTGATGCAGTTGCTAAGTCCACACTTTCCCCGAGAGAGGATTATAATTGCCGTCATATTTACTGCAAGGGGGGATAAAATGAAAAGAAATTAGTCACAAACGCAATTACATTCCTGGCTCGAGATATTCTGTGTTGAATGTAGCATGTATAACTTTAGACTTAATATGATTAGATATTAGGAATTCCAGTCACCGTTTTCAATCTTCCCAATATGGCTTTTTCGATTATAAGTAGAACCAGGAGAGGGAGTAGTTTTCAGCGTGTCACCGTGGAAAGGGTGGCATAGATAAACATTTTGGTTAGTTTGGCCTAATTAATATAATCCTAATTAAAATAAGTAGTGTTCAATAGTCTTACAGGATCATTGAGCTGCTTTCCCATCAGAGAGAGATGACTGGTGGTGATTTTAACCTGAGGGCGACCACACCTCAGGTCAGTGGAGAGAGTGAAAATGAGGGTCCTTCATATCAATCTCAGCCAGTGAGTGGAATTTACTTTGCAAACACTACTTTGCAAACTAACCATTCAGCCAACTAACTAAACCAACACACAACAGTGGCATTCCGTTGTACCTGGATTCAAGTTTTCTCATTGACCTCTTGGAGACTCAAGGTACAGAACACATGGCGGCTAAAGGGACACAAAGATATATTTAAAAATCAAAATTAGGGTTTTACAAAACCTCTTGTACGACATGAGGATATAAATTGATGTAAAATCTCGACCACTTTCTCACTACCACCAAGCACATTCTCCAACTATTGGGGATCGCTCCACTTTCTTGTGTTTACTGTTAAATTAGCTCTTTCCGGAACAGCACAGCCTTGTTCTGTGACAGATCCTCAGCGACCTCCCTATCATACTACTGGTAAAAACTGTGAACCAACCTGCCTTTCTGAAGGAAATGCTTACATGTTGAAAACAGTAGTTACAAGGAACGTTTGACATACACAGTGTGAACAACTTAAGATTTAGAATATACCCCCAATCCATGCCCAAAATAATAGAAATCACCACATTTGATATCGCTGTCCCCATTATTGAGCAACAGTGATGTACCGGGACAACATCTGTGGACAGAGGCACTAAATTACAGTTTCACTTCTTTATGATTTGACCGGAATGCAATCAATTGAAAGAATGCAGAGATTTGAAGACACAGTGGAAGCTAAAAGATATGTATCTTATACATAGAAGTAGGGCGATACAGACGGGTATATAAACACAGAAACACAAACACATTAGCAGCATGTATAGGTGGTTTGGCCTTTCGAACCTGCTCAGACATTCTGTAACATGACAGATATCTATCAAGCCCAGTCTCCTGATTCTGCAGCCCATATCCTTTGGTCTCTTACGCTCAAAGGTCTCATCCAACTTTTTCTAGAAATCATGCTCTGTTTTGTTCTCGATTTTTTTTTCTCTGGTAATGAATACCACAGCTTCTGGGTGAAGAAATTTCTCCTCTTCACAGTCCTGTATATCCTATCGCATATCCTAAAACTGTCACCCCAGATCTGGATTCGCTGGTCACTGGGAACAACATTCCTGCGTTTAACCTGAACAGTCCGATTAGAATTATTCAGGGCCCTATGAGATCTCGACCTCCAGCAAATAGAATATTAACTGATTCTGTTATTTCGTGGAAGGCAGGGGTGATTTAATGATAAGCAGTGCCAGGAGTATGAAAAGCCCAATGAATATATACACTGCAGCTGGGACCAAGTGATGGAGAAAATCTTTTGGCAGCGAAAACGGGACGAGGTGCCCATAGATTATCGGTCCTCATTAGCAATTTTCCAGTCAGCCAAAAGACATTTCGAACCGAAAGCATGAACAATTGGAATACGGTAACAGGAGGAGGCCATTCAGCCCCACAAGCCTGTTCTACCAATCAATGGGGTCATGGTTAATCTATGCCCAAACTCGTATATTGGACGGCATGGTGGTTAGCATTGCTGCCTCAGTGCGACAGGGACCCACGTTCGTTTCCAGCCTCGGGTGACTGGCTGTGTGGAGTTTGCACATTATGTCTCTGCCTGTGTGGGTTTCATCCCACAGTCCAATAATGTGCAGTTGGGGTGAATTTGCCACGCTAAATTTCCCATAGTGTTAAGGGATGTGTAGGGTAGGTGCATTAGTCAGGAGTAAAGACAGGTGAATGTATCTGTCTCGGTTACACATCGGATGGTCGCTGTGGACATGTTGGGCCAAAGGCGCTGTTTTCACACTGTAGGGATTCAATGATTCTCGCTGCCGATGGTTCACATCCTTTAAAATCTTTGCTTAACAAATGTAGATATCTCTCAGATTTAAAATTCAGAACTTCCATTTGTTGAAGACAGTTCGAAACCTCTACCCCCCCCCCCCCCCCCCCCCCCCCCCCCCCCCAATTCTGTGCAGAAGAGCTTCCAGATATCTCTCCTGAATGGTCTGGCTCGCATTCTCAGACACTGCCTGCTACTTATAATTCACCAACTAGTGGAAATGGTTTACCTTTATGTAACCTGTCTTTTCCCGTAAACGGTTTGAAGACTTTGATCAGATTAAGCTTTCACCTTCTAAACTCTACAGGAAACATGCACAGTTTGTATAATTGCAGAGATTTGCGAGAGCTGCTCAGGAGGATTTAAACTCACTCAGGGGTGAGATGGACAAAGAGGCAGTGAGAAAACCAAAACAAAAAAGTCAGATGTTGGTACAGTTCAGAAGAGAAACAAGCCAAATGGTCGAGGCAGGAAGGGGGGAAAAAAGCAGAGAATGAGCGAAAACAGACATCAATTATTTGAATGCAAGAGGCCTGAGAGGTAAGGCAGATGAACCAAGGGTATGGCTGCAGGCATGGTACTGGGATATCAGAGCAATTACACAAACATGGTTTAAGGAAGGGCAGGACTGGCAGGGTAAGGGTTTCTATGATTGCTGACAAAGCAAATGATTAATAAAGCTCACAGAACAGAGCAACAGCTGTATCCGCAGAGTCAGTTTCTCCAGTCTCAATTACCCGTGGTTTCCCGTGGTCAGAATGGACATTCCAGAGGCAGGGACCAGGGGCTGCCGAGGAGGCAAATTTCCCATTTAAACAATTGAGTTCACTACTATCCATGGTTTCGGGCTTCCACGGTTGATCTTGGAACGTATCCCCCACGGGTATGAGGGGACGACTGTTGGATTTTCAACGTGGGTGTTCACTATTGCTACGGGCTCAAATACAGTATGATTTTATCACGGCCACATCTGTGTTGTGTAGGGATCGTCCCAGTCAGTCACCGACACTGAATATAATGGTATTCAGACAGTGAATCCTTCTAATTAATGGGCCAAGTGATCCTGTTGGTAAATTAACTTTGCAAAATCGCACAGTAACAGAGGGTCTGTTTAAGACGTGGGATCCTCTCCATGTAATGAACCACCCGCAGTATGCATTCGTATTATATTGTGACGATCTTTCCCACAGGCAGTTCTTTCCACTCAAGTTGAAATCACAAGTGCGCAGTGCTGATGGAATCCAAGGATGGGAAAATTGTCCAAGTGTGTGAGACACAAGGGCTGGTGTTCAGGAAATGATAGATCAGTTTGTGGCTGACTGCTAATCTCACAAAAAAAAACAACCAAATAAAAAAACCGAAAGAACGGAGAAGGTTGGAAGTCAGAAAGGAAAACAGAAATTTTCGAAAAGCTTATCAGGTTTGGCTGCTTCTGCGGAGAGTAAGCGGGGGAAACGTTAACTTTAAATTCTGTCCACAGATGCTGTCAAATCTGCAGAGATTTTCCAGCAACTTCTGTTTTAGTAAAAGCAGCAACCAGCTCCCAAAAATATTCGCAATCCTTCACTACTTTTTGTCACTTACCAGGAACACCAATGATGGCAATGATTGCATACACTGTTTTGGAAATACTGTGGAATACATCAAGCATTTTACTCCGTGAATTGGCCTCTGGTGTCGAATCCGAATGAATTAAAAGTGAGGCATGACATTAATGCAGCCTGGGATTTATACCTGTGGGATGTCTATAGGGACTTTAACGTTGCAATACATCTTTGCTTTAGATCCAAGAAACAAGCAGACGCATTAGCCAAGAAAGAAACAGCAAACTTGATGATTTCGAGTAGTGTAGGCTTCAGCGAGGAAGAACAAAGCGATTGATTAAATGGAGGAGAGATAGAGAATGAGTGTGAGCTCGCAGAGAAGGCAAAAGCCGATTGCAAAATCTTCTATAGCCACGTGAAGAGAAAAGGTGTAATGAAGACAAATGCAAGTCCTTGAAACCAAAAAACAGGGGCAGTTGTAGTGGGAAACAAAATGCTGGCATGTCCATTAAATACATTTTTAAATTCGGTCTTCACAAAGGAGAACATAGATAAATCTCCCAGAAAACAAATTAGTCTGACTTTCCAGCATTTGGTTTCCTGGAATGTCGACATTGCAAGACAATCTATCCTTCCTAGCGTCTGATTCCCAGATCTTTCGGTGGTGCTGCATATATAGTCTGACCAATCTGTCTCTTCAGTTTAGATTAGATTACTTACAGTGTGGAAACAGACCCTTCAGCCTAACAAGTCCACACCGACCCGCCGAAGCGTACCCCACCCATTCCCCTACATTTACCCCTTACCTAACACTATGGGCAATTTAGCACGGCCAATTCACCTAACCTGCACATCTTTGGACTGTGGGAGGAAACCGGAGCACCCGGAGGAAACCCACGCAGACACGGGGAGAATGTGCAAACTCCACACAGTCAGTCGCCTGAGTCGGGAATTGAACCCGGGTCTCTGGCGCCGTGAGGCAGCAGTGCTAACCACTGTGCCACCGTGCCGCCCACACGAGCTCTGCGTTCTACAATCACAGCCCAGGTACAGAAGAACCTGCCGATGCCTCGTCTTTAGCAGAGTTATTTCCCTTTCGCAGTCCCTGAAAATGGAATCTGGGTTGAAGATGCCAAGCATAAGTCTCAGAATGCTGCAGGGTAGAAGTTGCAACAGGAATAAAAAGACTGACATCATTCATTCAGTGCAATTGGAAAACTTTGCAGGATGAAGGGATCGTAGGAAATAAGATTCCAGTGGTGAGTGCACCACAGAGAGGCATTCTGTTGTGTCTGGCCCAGCAATGTCTTTTCGCTGTGTGTCAGGAGTTAATGGGGCAGGAAATACATCGCTTTTCCTTCATGGTCGCTTGGTCAGAACATTGGAATGGCCGCCTTTATGGTATTGGGGGTCTACTTACTGCGCATGCACTGTAGCGGTTCAGGAAGACAGCTCACTACCACCTTTTCATGGAGCAACCAGTGATGGGCAGCAAATACGGACCCAGCCAGTGATGCCCACATTGCACGGTTGAAGGCAAAATATCATTCCATTGCCTGGAAACAATGGGTTCCTCCACTTTGCTTCACTGAAAACGTTAATTTATTCTTTTAACAGGAATATTACCGCGTTCCTGATCTTTCCTTGGTACTTAGCAAATGTTGCTTCATAAATAAATGTATTTGTGCAACAACTTAACCTCTGCAGCAAGTAAACAATAATACTGAAATTGTCCGTAGGATGTGGGTAATTATCAGAACCCAATCTTTGAATGACACAACATAAGAAATCCACATCAGCAATTAACGACAGAAGGATAAAGCTTCCAGATACTGTAAAGAGCAAACTCACAGATTTCGTTCTGCACTCTGTCTTTGGGTCTCTGTGATTCTCTCTTTTTTCTCTCACCCTTCAGCCTCTTCCAGACTCGAATGGTCATTAAATCCTGATGAAGGCCTCTTGCCTGAATGGTCGATTCTCCTGCTTTTGGGATGCTATCTGATTATGATTAGATTACATTACAGTGTGGAAACAGGCCCTTCGGCCCAACAAGTCCACACCGACCCGCCGAAGCGTAACCCACCCATACCCCTACATTTGCCCCTTACCTAACACTACGGGCAATTTAGCATGGCCAATTCACCTGACCTGCACATCTTTGGACTGTGGGAGGAAACCGGAGCACCCGGAGGGGACCTCCGCAGACACGAGGAGAATGTGCAAACTCCACACAGTCAGTCGCCTGAGGTGGGAATTGAACCCGGATCTCTGGCGCTGCGAGGCAGCAGTGCTAACCACTGTGCCACCGTGCCGCACCATGGCTGATCTGCCATGTTTTTCCAGCACCACACTCTCAACTATGATTTCAAACAATGGCAGTCCTTACTTTTTCCTACTCACTAAAATGTGTCTGACTGTCAAAGCATTGAGCAACAGAATGAAAGAAAATGCCTGAAAAGGGGTTAAAACCATATCACGCCAATCTAATGCCACTCACCAAGTCTCAGTAAAGGTGCTTGATTTTGTTTCACAGTCGAATTGTTTAATATCACCCAATATTCGTATTGAAAATAGAAGGATTTTCTTTCAAACAGAACAGGGTGTGGAATGTTGCTAGAACCACAGTTTTCTAAGAGAAATATTATATCATCAGCTTCTGACAGGAAATGTTCACAAATCGGATAAAGGGGGAGAAAGTGAAGACTGCAGATGCTGGAGAGTCAGATTCAGGAAGCGTGGCTTTGGAAAAGCACAGAAGGTCAGGCAGTGTCCTAGGAACAGGAGAGTCACCGTTTCAGACATAGAGCCTTCATCAGGAATGTGGTGCGATGGGGGTGGGAAGGGGCCGAGAGTCACATAGGAGTGGGGGTATTAGGTGGATATGCCATAGGTGGATATCAGTGGGCGTAATTCTGCCCATTGGGTTGGTGGCAAGAATGATGCAGATAAGTGGGAATGATGCTGTCAAGTCAAGAGGACAGTGCTGAATCAACGACAGAACAGGTGGGCGTTACCACCAGAGGTAGCTGCTAAACTAGATGGATCAACTATGCTTTTTATAGATTATAGTAAGAGCAATCAGTATTCATTTCTGTTATTAAAAGGCTTCATTGATCAGGCTAATGGTGTCTGATTCATTTTGAAGGAATATTGATGGGAGCTGCTAAGTATCCCTAATATTAAACACTAAAGGAATATCTGCTTTTGTTACACTAAATGAATGACACCAATGTTGGTTTAAAAACATTTCAAAGACTCACGAATCAAGGTTTAGTTGAGGTATGGAACTATGCATTTTATTTAGATGATTTCGTGTAATGCATCAGTTGTTCAATTTTGCAGTGAGTTTTCAACTACAGTAGGCATCACTCCCACCTGTCTCCCAGCGGTATCATTGGCGAGGATAAACTAGATTGCCAGAAGATTCTGAATACGCTGAGACTGTATTTACTGGAACGTCAGAGGCTGAGGGGCGGCCTGATAGAAGTTTATAAAATCAGAGGCGCATGCGTGAAGAGAAAATGTCTTTTCCCTGGCGTGTGGGGAAGCCAAAACTGGACAATATTCGGTTTAAGTTGAGAGAGGAATCTTTTTAAAGGGCACTAAAGAAGCACCTTTTTATTCAGAGAATGATGCTGATTATACATGAAATGAGCTGATAGAGGAACTGGATGAGGCTGGTACAATTATAACATTTACATTTGGATGGCTATATGAATAGGAGGGTTTAGAGGGATACATGCCAAAAGCTGGCAAATGGGACTAGATCAATGTAGGACATGTGGTCAGTATAGACGTGTTGGACTGAAGGGTCTGTTTCTGTACTGTACGTCTCAATGACTCCATGCCAAGCTGATAAGACATACCTCAATTCCAATAAAGGCAATAAAATTCACACTTCCAACCACAGTGACATTTTCTGACTGGACATTATAAGGTTTCAATACGACGAGAACAGATTTTGCCTCAACTGTCTGAGTGTCTCTCTGTAACGTTTACGGTCCACAGCAGAGGGAGATCTTACTGTGATAATCTCTGTGAGCGTAACTCTCTGTATGTATATGTATTTGAGTTTGTGTGTGTGTCTGTGCGTGTGTGTGTGTGTGTATGTATGTGTGTGTGTGTTTGTGTGTGTGTGTTTGTGTGTGTGTGTGTGTGTGTGTATGTGTGTGTGTTTGTGTGTGTGTGTGTGTGTGTGTAATCTCTGCCTGCAATAGTTGTCACATTTTCCAGACTGAAGTTTAAATGAAACAATTAAAATGTCAATTAAAATCATCATTCTTTTTTCTCTCTATCCCACTGATAGGATGCCACCCTCTGCTGGACTCTGCATTTGACTGCACAAGCAACAACTTCTTTTTGAAGAAAACATCAATGTCGATACACCTCTCACATTGGACATCTGTTTCTTTCTTCAAACAATGTCTTTGGAGACACACCACAGTTTTGTCTGATCCTATGCGATGTTATGCCTGAGACGTGAGGAGAGGGAGACCAAGATGCTGAGTGTTGTTCTCATCCCATCCAGCTTTGAATTCTTTCTCAGTTAGAATTTGTGAGTCGACATCAGGAAACTTCGTAAGCTGCAAAAACGGCAATAAAATTCATCATGTCCCTTCAAGAAATATTTCACTCAGAGGTGCCTGGTTGCAATTGCAGTCGAAGCATTCTATTTATTGAGTACAATGTCAGGAATTCTGATCAAAGCCAAATCAATTCCACATTGCAGAGAGCGCACAGCATTTCTTCACTGAGTCTGTTCCACCTGAGGGACCCCAGTAAATGGCAGTCTTCTCCACAACAGCCAGGTGTGTGTGTGTCTGTCCGTGTGGTTGTATGTGTCTGAGTGTGTGTCTCTGTGTGTGTTTATGTGCGCATATCTGTGTGCGCGTGTCTGTGCATGTGTGTGTTTTTGTCTGTCTGTGTGTATGTGCAGTTGATGCTGTCAATTTGGATGGAATAGTGAGGTGCTGCCCTCTCTCCCTCACTGACTGAATCACTGAACGTTCTCACTTTCTCCACCACTCTCAGCTGCACTGGCGTGGGATGCCAGCAGACAGTGGCATTGTATTACTTTCAACAAAAGGACGGTTGATTGCAGTATTTTGACTCTGCAACCATTGGAAGCAAATTTCTGTTGAGACAGCACTGGACGAGAAGCTCGTTGGCATTTTGAAGATTGATGTTGAAAAATAGGGAGCCCAGTCATTTCTTAAGATTGGTCATGAAATCACATGGTGCAATTTCTCACCTCGAAACAGCTCATAGTTGATTGTTTGTGAAATTAGTTTCGAATCTGTTGAACTGTTCCACAGCATTGAGGCCAGGTATTTAATAGTCAAACATGTTCTGATGAATGCGTCATTAGATCCCTCCGAAGGATTTTACTGTGATGTAGAGTTACACAGGGTTCCGACTGATAGCAGTTACTCAGTAGGAAATTCCTTTTCCTTGAACAACTCCTTTGAACTGTGCGACAATGGGGAATCTGCAGGTGGAGTTTGCACATTCTCCCCGCATCTGCGTGGGTTTCATCCGGGTGCTCTGGTTTCCTCCCACAGTCCAAAGATATGCAGGTCAGGTGAATTGGCCATGCTAAATTGCCCACAGTGTTATGTGCATTAGCCAGAGGGAGATGAGACTGGATGGGTTATTCTTCGAAGGGTCAGTGTGGACTTGTTGAGCCGAAGGGAAATAATAGCTATTAATGCGTCTCAGTATGACCTCGATGATAATGAGCAGTAGATCCGCCACTGGTAGCGACGAGTTAACAAGTGATGCAGTTGCTAAGTCCACACTTTCCCCGAAACAGGATTATAATGACCATAACATTGATTGTAAGAGTGGGAGATAAAATAAGGGAAATTTGTCAAAAACGCATTTCCTTTTCTGAGCCTAGACATTTTGCGTAGAATTTAGCACCCATATCGAGAGACTGATTGTGATCACATACTTAGGAATCTCAGTCAAACATTCAAATCTCCTCAATTGGGTCTATTTCGATTATGAACTGATTCAAATGATAGAGGGATTAGCAGCGTGTCAACATGGAAGGGTAGCACATGCAAATGTTATGAATACTGCCCTATTAAACCAATTATTAAATTAAAATTGCTATAATTTTACCCCAGATCAGAGAGAGATGACTGGTGTTCATTTCACCTTAGGGCCATCACACCTAAGGTGAGGAAAGAGAGTGAGAGGGAGAGTCCTTCATGGTAATCTCAGCCAGTTATGGGAACTGAACCATCTCAGTCAATGGTTCAAATCTTCTTGAAATGGTTTGTTTCGATTATGAACTGAATCCAGCGAGGGAGGGAGTTGTCACCATAGTGTTTCACAAACTACCCATTCAATCGAATCAGCTAATCCAACACCCATAAATGGTATTAGGTTGCACCTATACTCAAGCGTTGACCTCCTGGGGATTAAAGATACACAGCAACTGCCAGCTAAAGTGTCGCAAAGATAGATTCAGAAAGAGATTCGGCGTTTTGCAGAAAGCTGTTGTGCAACATGACGAGATGGGTCGGTGAAGAATTTCGGTCAATTTCTGACAACCATGAGGTACATTCTCCAACTATTGGAGATCTGTGCTTTTCCTGGATTACTGTTTCGTTAGGTGCATTTGGAACTGCTCAAACCTGTTCTGGGATCTTCCTCATCAGATGGGAATTGACCCTTCAGATTTAAAATTAACAACTTTGTTTCTTAAATTATAACAGAGAATAGTTACCTCAACACTGTTAATTGGTGAAAACTGTTCACGAAAATGTCTTCCTGGATGAAAAGCTTTGAAGCCAAAACAGTAGCTACGAGATTTTTTCGATCCACAGAGCGTGGACAGCTTGAGTTTCAGAATTTCCCTCCAATCCCTGCACACATAAACAGAGGTTAACATGTTTGATCCCGCTGTCCACATTATTGAGCAATACGATGTACCAGACATCATCTGGGGACAGGCAGACCAGGTTAAAGCTACAATCTGATACATTTTCACCAGAATTCAAAACCTTCCAAGTGTGCAGAGATTTAAGGAAACAATACAAGTTAAAATAAGGGTATCTGCTACGTAGAGGTAGGGGAATGCAGGAAAGTACATAAACGCAGAAACACAAAACCATTAATTGTGGGCGGCACGGTGGCACAGTGGTTAGCACCCGGGTTCAATTCCCGCCTCTGGCGATTCTCTGCACATTCTCCCCATGTCTGCGTGGGTTTCCTCCGGGTGCTCCCACAATCCAAAAAATGTGCAGGTTAGGTGAATTGGCCATGCTAAATTGCCCGTAGTGTTAGTTGAAGAGGTAAATGTAGGGGAGTGGGTCTGGGTGGGTCGCGCTTCGGAGGGTCGATGTGGACTTGTTGGGCCGAAGGGCCTGTTTCCACACTGTAAGTAATCTAATCTAATTAGGAGTAGGTATAGGCGGTTTTGACATTCGAACCTTCTCGGCCATTCAATATGATCATGGATGATTATTCAACTCAGTCCCCTGTTTCTTCTTGTCCCCCGATATCCATTGCTATCTTATGCTACAAGGTATATAACGCAACTCCTTCTTGAATCATATAGGTTTTCGGTCCTGACTGCTTTTTTTTTGTGGAAATGAATGCCACAGGCTGTGGGGGAAGATATTTCTCCTCATCTCAATCATGCATTTCTTACTTTGCATCTTTAAACTGTGACCCCCTGGATCTCCATTCGCGGGTAACTGGGAACATACTTCCTGTATTAACGTTGAACAGTCCCATCTGAATTTTACAACATTCTTTGAGAGTTCCCTCTCATTTATCTGAACTCCAGCAAATTTTAAAAAACTATCTGATTCTGCTATACAGTGAAAGGCACGGTTGATTGAACGTTATCAGGAGTATGATAATCTAATAAATAAAGATACTGCAGATGGTCTGACATCGACACCGGAAGTAATGCAGTTCTGGATTTTCTAAAATCTGTGTTTAAACTTCACTCCGCCTCAGACTTCCATAAGAGACTTCAGCGACTTATCCGAGACCATGCTAATGTCTAACAGGATCAGTCAGGTTGCGACGTTCCAATACGAGACGCCAGAATTCAAGCATTTGTTTTTCTTTGCTGTTTCTTCATTTAGATGCTAAATATACAGAATAGTGAACCTCAAAGCTTAAATTTGTTCTCTGTAAAATAAGAGAGTATAGATCTGAACGGCTTCTTTAACTGTACATAACGATTTTTTTAATGAAGAAAACGTAATTTTGCATCTAACTCTGTGTATTGGGCCCTGTTGATTCCTCAGCTAAATGTCAAGAGGTTGATTGTAAACACAGAGAATGGTGAACGCGAGGCTTCATTTGTTGTCTGTATGTAAACAGTGTACAGATGCGAACAGCTTCATTAATTGTACCTGTACATAAAGAAGCATTTTTTAAGAAGAACGTATATTTTAGCTGAAAAAAATCATATGTTAGTGTATAGAACCGACCTAATTTAGTGAATATTTATGTACATGAAACAATTTTTATGAATAAAGTATGTTTCTGAAATTATAACAAAATGCAGACAGACTGTTGCGAAGGATGGGCTTGGTCTCGTTCCCACTAAATGGTCCAGTTAGTTTGATCGCTCCATATCACACTATCATCGTGCAAAAAATTTAATCAGGAAGTGGACAGCACGTAGCATCCCAGAGATTCTGCAGGAAAAGATGAGGGTGCTTCCTGTCACGTGGTTCCCCAGGCAGGTTGTCAAATTCATTTGGCAGAATACCTCAACACAAGAATTTTCAAACAAGCACCAAGCCCATCGTGTGGTTACTGGTGAGAAGGATACTACCTGTTAGATCCCTCATGTGTGCCCGGTCGGTCTGTTCCACCACACCACCGAAGTTGTTGTGAGTGTAGGGGGTGTGGAGGGGTGGTATAGACTGCCACACATCTCCTTTTGGAACATGTCTTTGCCGTGTCTGGAGGAAGATGCACTGATTTTGTTCGTGGTTCGTCCTGCGCAGCTCCATTATTCTGGACTCTTTGCTTTCCTGCCTGTTCCCCTGGATGCACACAGCAACATTCATTGACTGTGCCTGGAGAATTGAAAATGTGTTGCTGGAAAAGCGCAGCAGGTCAAGCATTGCCTGGAGAACTGCCAACTTGATGATAGACGCTCTCTGATCTGCCCCAAACCTTTTGGCCTTCCAGAATAAGGAGTTGACCCTGACCGAGTGTTGAGACAGGCACATTTATTGGTCCAGGATTACATTGTGAGGGACACACGATAGCTTGGGCAGGTGCTTCCATGATGCAGTGGCGAAAGAGCACCATTTCAGTTCTTTCGGCAAATGCACAATGAAGCTCCGTTCAATTATCGGATCTTCCCAGTGCCTCAAATACATTTAAGTATTGCCTTTGGCTTTTTGGTACTAGTCAAACTCCTATTTGTATTTCCTTGCTATGCTGTTGTACAGAACCATACTGCACTTCTGACTATTTACATATGAAGATCTTTAAAATGAATAAAATATATTTTTGAAGTTAAAAAGAAATGAATGAATGTGATATGATGGAATAGTGATAATTGAAAAGTTACTGTCCCAGTTCAATTTCTATACATGTTCAGATCCACATTTAAAGACAACGTATTTAATACAATAACATTGAAAGCAATTGTTCCTGACAATCCCGTCTAATTTCATCAAATTGCCATTGTCTCAACTTTTCAAAGCTAAAATTCACACAACAGCAGGTACAGACCAACAGGTTTGTTTGGGGGCACCCAGCTTTCGGGTTGCTGCTCCTTCATCAAGTAGCTGTGGAGCAGGACCATATAAAACAAGATTTAGAGCAAAATCTTTCAGGGTCATGCAACTGAATTGATATATTGAACAAATCTAGATGTTTGTTTAGTGTTTCATCTTTTAGAATGAGTTGCAGGTTTTGGTTCATTAATATGCAAATGCCAGAACTTGCTTTCAGTCACGTCCTCGAAACAACTTTTGGTTTTACGTTAAAAAGAAATAGGCGACATCTCAGCTCAATTCATACATTAAAGGTGTGAGGTTAAAGGCTGTCAGTATCCCAATCGTGAGTCAGACTGATTCTATTTCCAAAGTGGAATTTACAGAATATTACATGGAATGACAGCCTGTAGACTGTGTATTCTTTGAGCAAAATAGAATGTTTCCGCAAATATAATGCTGCAAATCCAAATTCACCCCGAAAAACTTATATCTGTGTGTGTGTGTAAGTGCGCATGAGAGAGAGAGAATGCCTGTGTTCAGGTGAGTGTGTGCATGTGAGAGGATGTGTATTTGCATGTGTGCAAACTTGGTCGATTACTTGTGCAAGTGTGATGGAATATAAGCCTGTCAGAGGGTATATGCGTCGGTGTGAGTGTAGGGACTGTGCGTGTGTAAGAGATGGCGTGTGTATGACAGAGAGTCTGCGTGAGTGTGTGAACAAGTGAGTGTCTGTGTGTGTGTGCATGAGTGAGTATGTGAGTACGAGTGCGCGAGTGTGTGTGAGAGAGTATAATGTCGTGGGGGTAACCTGCAGTGTGACATGAACCCAAGGTCCTGGTTGAGGCTATCCTGATGGGTCATAAACTTAGCTATCAGGCTCCTGCTTGGTCACTTTGCGTTGTTGCGTCTCATCATAGCTACCATCAACCTTTCAAAGGAAAGTTAGAGTTTTCACAGCGTTCTTGGCTCCCGTGCTGGAAATCAAGACCTGCATTCCTTGCAGTTGTAACAGAAGTTAATGATTTGAAAATCCACATAGAATTTGTCATTTACTGGGGGCAGCTGGGAAGGTAAATTTGAATATTAAATAAATACCTACCTCGTGAATCAACTGAGTGAAGGCTGAACAAATGGGGAAGCGTACATGGGGACTGCTGGGAACATGGGCAGTGGCTAAACGTGAAACACTACACGTGTAATGTCTACCATCCGTCTTCCTCTTCTGATCAAGCAAAAAGTCTCAGTATGGAGCGTTGGTAAGGTAAGGAGTTTTTAAAATATTTTTGGCAATTTAGGTCGGGGGGGGGGGGTGTGAAAGCTAGGGCAGTAGTATGCTCCTCTTACAGGATGTTGGAGGTAAGGGTCACCATTGGTGTTCCTGCTGACTTCACCTGCGAGAAGTGCAGTCAACTCCAACACCTCACAGACAATGGTAGGAAACTGGAGCTGGAGCTGGATGAAAGCTGAATCATTCCGGAGGCTGACGGGGTGATAGAGAGGAGTTATAGAAAGTTAGTCACAGCTAAGTTGCAGTGTCAAGGTAGCTGCATGACCGTCAGGAGAGGGAACGGGAATAGGTGGTCAGTACAGGGAGCCCCTGTGGCCGTTCCTCTCAATAATAGGTATAGCGCTTTGGATACTGTTGGTGGGTCGACCAACCAGGAAAGCCACAGTGGCTCAAAAGGGAAGGAGGGAGAATAAGAGAGCAATAGTGATAGGAGATTCAATGGTTAGAGCAACAGACAGGCGATTGTGTGGTCACGAACGAGGCCCCTGGATGGTATGTTACCTCCTGGGTACTAGGGTCAGGGATGTCTCACGTCGAGTCAACAGGATTTTCAAAGCTGAGGGTGAGCAGAGATAAGTCGTGATACACATCAGTACCAATGACACAACTGGGAAAAAAAGGATGAGGGCCTGAAAAGAGAATATATGGAGTTCGGTTGGAAGCTAAATGTCAGGACGAACAGTGTAGTAATCTCAGGATTGCTACCGGCGCCATAGGCTAGTGAGGCTAGGAACAGAGAGCGACTGCAGATGAACACGTGGCTGGAGAGTTGGTGTTAGAGGGAGGGCTTCACATATGTGAATCATTGGGATACATTCTGAGGAAGGTACGACCTGTGCAAGAAGGATGGACTGCAACTGAACTGGAGGGGCACCAATATCCTAAGTGGAAGGTTTGTTAAAACGCTCTGTGAAGATTTAAATTAGTTTGGCAGGGGCATTGAACGGGCGCAACACATCTGAAGATGGGGTAGCTGGTGAACAGGCAGATACAGCGTCCAACGTGTCTGTGAAGAAGGATCGAGAGTTGATAGATAAAGTTGCAGTTAGTGTGATGGATTGATGTGTGTCTGTTTTAACGCAAGAAGTGTCAGGAATAAGGTGATGCACTTAGAGCATGGATCAGTACTTGGAGCTGCAATGTTGTGGACATTATGGAGACTTGGACATCACAGGGGCCGAAATGGTTGTTGGATGTTCCGGGGTTCAGATGTTTCATAAAGAATAGGGAGGGAGGTAAAAGAGGTGGGGGAGCAGCATTGCTAAGCTAGTCCTTTTTTTTCCCCATAAAAGCCGTTCCTTGGCGCAAGGAGACTCTGTCCTTGATTTTTATCAGTGGGCAATAATCCGTGCTGGGCTCTGATGAGTCTGGTTTGGTACAGAGATGAAAAAGATTTTCAGAGGCCTTTTGGTTATATGTAAACAGATGAGACTTCAAACCAAAATGGTCCTTTATTAGAAGTGACCTATATAAATAAAGGGGAGTAGTCAGCTCTCCAGCTAGCTGAGCTGAGACAAGTTTAAGTTCAGTCTTAAACTGGCAAGTTCAACAGGGAACTGTGTGAAAACTCTCTCTCTTTCCTGCCTTTAAAATTCGACCTATAAGCATGTGTTCCATTTATACTGGCTCTTAAAGGAAGTTTGCTTGTTCAGACTTGTGTATATTCAGAACAGCATAATTAACTCTAACCTGGATTTCTCCTAGCCCACCAACACTGCGATTTCGTGTGGCCCACTTTATTACAATAAAACACGAGAGCTTTTAAACTTCTTTGTCCCCCTCAAGGGTTTTACGTTTACCCTGTGGTAAGTTATCATTATGATCTTCACCTTTCCCTTTCCAGGTGAAGATTTCTCTTTGCCCCAATTTCTATCCCTCATGGACTGAAATTGATTCTGGAAGGCAAACCGAGTTTTATGGACCAGCTCGTAAACTGAGTTCTGTAGAGATTCCTAATTCTGCTCTTTGTGTTTCATTGTGTAATTTTGTGAACAATTTTTTGTCCATTTTAAAATCTCGTAGTCGACCTAGCTATCTTACTCCCAGTAATTTTCACTGTTCACTTACTGAAACAAATTGCAAAGTTATAGTCGAGCGCTGCCTGCTTAAGAATGTTTTGTGTGGTCAGGCCGAGTCCATAACAGACTGGGGGCTCTTTGCGGGATGTTAAACAGCGAGTGGTAAGTGGTAGTGTCTTTACTTCGGGTGTTGGTTTGGTTGGGTAGACAAAGCTTGGGATAGTAATGGCACTTTCAGTCGCCAAAACTTTTCTGGATTGGATGCAGTGTCTTTGGACGTTTTTTTTAAAAAACGTGAATAAGACCAAGTTGCAATAATTAACAGAGAAGATGGAATTGAAACTGTCTGCTTCTGTGAGAAAATGAGAGATAATTACAGCAGTAGCTCAGCGCTTAAACTTGCTGGAGAATCCATCAATATCTATAGAGATGGCAAGAGGTCAATTGCAAATGAAGCAGCTTGAGTTGGCAACAAGACATAAGGAAAAGGTAGCAGAAATGAAACAGTTGTGTTACGATTAAATGCAGAAGAGAGGGGAAAAGAGAGAGTAGAAGATTAGAGAGACCGAGAGAGTGTTTGAACTTCAAAAATTGTCACTTGAAAGGAAATTTAGCTTAAAAGGCTAGAGATACAAGCTGAGGGTAAGCTCAGTGAGGAAATAGTGCAAACTCATGTGGAAGACCAGAGAGTTGAAACGGCAACATCAGCAGCTGAAGTGGCTGATGATTACGAGCTGGTCCATACAACTCGGTTTGCCTTCCAGAATCAATTTCAGTCCATGAGGGATAGAAAGTGGGGCAAAGAGAAATCTTCACCTGGAAAGGGAATTCCCCTCCAAGCCACTCACCATGCTCACCATGAAATATATCACTGTTACTTCACAGCCGCTGGGTCAACATCCAGGAATTCCTTCCCTCGGGACATTCTGGGTCCACTCACAGCAGGTGGACTGTGGCGTTTCAAGATTGCAGCTCAACACCACCTTCTCAATGACAATGAGAGGCAGGCAAAAAAATGCTGGCCCACCCAATGATGCTCATAGCCCACGTATGAATGAAAAAAATAAATTAATACGAATTCAAATGTCAGTATGAATATTAAGTTCATTTTAAGATAACTTACATCTATAAGATTAATTTTTTGACGTGAAAGAAATGCTTTTGGGTGGAATAACAAAACAAGACACTTGATCCTCGGATTCCACTTCTAGTTTCAAAGAGATAGTTGATGTCACACGGATGTGAAGAAACACCTGGAGGTTCAGAAGCTTATACACTCTACAAAGGGAAGACATAAACTTTTACACATTTATTTTATCCCACCTTAAGCAATTACAGAACAATCGTGGTATTAATTACTGACATACGAACCTAATCCAATTCACAATGTGACCGGATGGTCAGTGATGGATAGTCTTTGTAGATGGCCCCAGCTATCCCATGATCTCGTAACGTTTCCCAGACACCCTTGTCGCTACCTTTGCAGCTTTATATTGCTTGCTATACTTAACCACGTTAAAATATTCCTGAATTCTGCAATTGCAATTCACACATCCCGCTAGCATATGGGTCCCTCGTTACTATTTACGGCTACCATCTCCAGGGGCCAAAGGGGTGGTTTCCAATTGAAGGGTAGATCGGTTTAAGTTACTGTAAGATTTCATCTAAAAAGTAAGCTTCAACGATAAACAAGCTGAATACTGGGAATGTACGTTGCCTCTTATTTATAGAGGTCTGTTTTCTTTAATAAACCACATCTCCATGATCCAATCAACAGTGTTTATTAAACTTGTCTCTGATGCTATTCATCTTAAATTTGATGTTGGTTTTCAATCAGGCAATCACGGAAACACACTTCAGTCCAATCTGACCCTGCCAACCAGTTTCACCAAACTAATTTGGTCCCATTTGCCTCCGTAATACCCATACCCCACTAAAGCTGCTCTATTCTTTCATCTGTGCAAATATCTTCGAAATCTTACTGCACCTGTATCCAACACTTCCTGTTGCAGTTCACTACACATACGAAGCACCTTCTGTCTCAGTACTTTGCCCCTCAGGTCTCTTCGAAAGGTTTCTCGTTTCACCTTCAAATTAGGATCTCTAATTCTGGACTCCCCGACCCTAATAAAAGTAGCTTGGCTATTCATCTTATCTGTCCCCCTCATGACTTTACACAATACTCCAAAAGTAGCCTCACCAAAATCCTGTACAAATGCAACATGCCATTCCAACTCCGACATACATTGGTCTGAGCTATGAAAGCAAGAAAGCCAAATACCTCTTTTCCCAACCTGTCTACCTACGACAAACCTTTCAATTGACTGTGCGCCTGAAGCCTGAGGTCTCTCTGTTTGACAGAAAGTCCTAAGAAAGCTCCATTCAGTATATAAATCCTGTCCTTGTTCGTTTTACCAAAATGCAACACTTCACCTTTATCTGAGCTAACTTCAATCTTTCACTCGCCGGCCTATTGGCCCAATTGTTCAAGGTCCTCTTGTAATATAGAAAGCCTTCTTCACTGTCTACAACACCACCAATTTTGGTGCGACTCTCAAACCTACTGAACACGCTTCAAGTGAATTTCTCCTCAAGATAAGTGACTGCCTGGAGCTCCACGCCCAGAAATTTCTCGAAGTTAGATCACTGAAAGTATTTGAGGAGATAATTAGATTTTTGAAATATCATACAGTTAAGTAATATGTGGAGCCAGCACAAAAAAAACTTGCAACAGATCAGCCCTAAGTTCATAAAACAGCCAGCTATCTTGAGGATTGCCGATTTCTGCTTCGATATAGTATGCTCTTATATCTTTCAAGACTCTTAAATTATCATGGGTTTGTAAAGATAATGGAAATGTGCGAATTCACACTTTTGAATGGAAAAACATATGGGAGGAAGGGATTCAAAGGAATCAGGAAAAAAAAACATTTGTTTTTGGAAAACTTGATTCATCAAAATTCACATGCAGCCATGTTTGATCTTTGAATTGTAAAAAGGAATCTGCCTGCAAACCGCTGAGTGTAGAACTCCAAGTTAAGGCATTCAGAACCACAATCAGAATTGGAGAGCTTTGATTTATGGCGGACTTGTTGGTGAATAGCATGCTTTTTTTTCATTTGGATGGGATATTGAGTGCAAGATTTGGCAGGTCATGTTTCTGTTGTAAAACACTTTAGTTCGGCGATATTTGGAATACTGGGTACAGTTCTGGTAACCACATTACCAAAAGGTTTTGGATGCTTTGGGCACGGTGCAGACGTGAGGAGAAGTTGAGTACATTAGGAGGATTTTCACTGGGAAGAAGGAAGTTGAGGGGGGAACCTGATGGAGTTCTACGAAATCATGCGAGATGTCGATAGTTTGGATAGCATGCAACATTTTCCCAGGGTAGAGGACACAATTACTCAGGGTCTCATGTTCAAAGTGAGAGAGGAAATACTTCGCGGACATATACGTGGAACTTTCGTCATGCAGAAGGTGGTGAGTGCCTCGAATGCATTGCCAGCGGAAGTTTTAGGAATGGGAACTATAGCGTCATTTTAGAATTATCCCAGCAATTACAAGATTAGGCAAAGAGCAAAGGGATACACATCTATAGAAAATCGGCAGCAGGTTTAGGTACAGGATCAGGATCAGCGCAGGCTTGGAGGGCCGAAAGGCCTGTTCCTGTGCGTTTCGGTTCTTTGTTCTTTCTTCTTTGAAAAATGGACAAAGATGTCCAGAAACTGAGCAACTGCCTGAGGGTGGGATTGTGGCGCAGGGGTGAGCACTGATGCCTCACAGTGCCAGCGAGCCTGTTTTAATAACAACCTCGGGCGACTGTGTGGTCTTTGCACATTCTTGTCATGTCTACATGGGTTTCCTCCAGGTGCTCCTGTTTCCTTCCACAGTTCAAGGATGTGCAGGTTAGAGTGCATTGGCCATGCTAAATTGTCCACGTTGTCCAGGGATGTGCAGGTTATATAGGTGAGCCATAGGGAGTGCAACGTTGCACGGAGAGTGGAGAGGGGTGGATCTGAATTGTATGTTTTATGGAATGATGGTACGATTATGCGCAAAGGTAACTAGCTCGTATATGCAATTAAAGTGAACGCTCCATATACTCATCATTTTCATATACACATTATTAGATATTTGCAACTTAGGGTATCGTGAGTAATTTTGGAGAATGTGGTCTAGCTATTTTAGTCTTAAAGGGATTTCAGAGTAATTTCACAAAAAAAATGATCCTGGGGATGAATAATTCGTCTTATCAGGAGGAGTTGAGGACTGTGTATCTGTACTCGATGGGGTTTGGACGAATGAGGGGGAGTCTGGAACCTACAGAGCACTGAGACACGGATTGAGAGCACGTGGAGAAGAGGTTTCTCGGAGGAGAAACTAGGATCCGATGACACAGCCTTCGGTGAAGGGACGACTCTTTAGAGCTGACATGTGAGTAATGTCTTCAGCCAGAAGATGGTGAACCTGTGGAACTCATTGCCATAGAAAGGCCGTAGAGACCTTCACTGAGTGTAATTAAGGCAGTGATAATTTCGAAGGTGACAAGAGGAGGCATAAAAATGGGGTAAAGAAACTTATCAGCTATAATCGAATGGAGTAGAGGATTCGTTGTGCCAAATTGTTTAACTACGTTGCAGTCTCATAATCTCTGGTCAAGCAGGAAAAACATTTGATCTACCCTAATGTCAGGCAATCACTATCTCCAGCAAAGGAGATTCTAACCGTCACCTTTTGGTATTCAGTGACATTACCATCACGTAAACCACCATTATCAACATCCTGAAGATTGCCTTTGATCCAAAACTGCGCTGGATTAGCCACATCAGGATTGTCTCCGCAACATTATGTCAGAGGCTAGTAAATCTGCTAAAACAAACTCACTTCCTGACTCCGCAAAACCTATCCAACATTCATAAGGCACAAGTCAAGAGTGTGATGAAATACTCCACACTTTCCCGGATGGGTCCAGCTCCAATAATATTGTAGGGACTTGATACTATCGAGGGTCATGCAACAATTCTGAAGAAGAGTCAAGGCAGACTCTAGCTCTTCGCTTTTGTTTCTCTGCACACAGAACCTGCCAACTCTGTCGGGTTTATCTGACATTTCCTTTGTTTATTTGAGATACCCTGCATCGGCAGTAATTTGTCTTTCTTTTTCGGAACATACCAGGCCACTCGATTGCCATCACAGTCAGAAAGCTTCAGTCTGACTCTCCACTGTCGCTCAGTAAAAGCACTGGGTACCATCCACAAGGTGAATTGCAGAAGCTGGCCAAGGCTCCTCAGAGTGCTCCCTCTCAACCTCACAGCCACAACTGTCTCGATGCAGTAGATGTATGGGAATGGCAACACTTGCAAGTTCACTTCAAACCATTTGCCTTCCTATCTTGGAAACATGCTGCAATTCCTTCAGCTTTGCTGGATAAATTAAAAGATATCTGGGTAGTTCCTTGTAGACGAAAACTTTAGCAGGATATGGGCCATAGTCGGGCAAGTGGGAGCAGTTCAGCTTCGGAAACCTGGTCGCCATGAACACGTTGGACGTCACGATCAGTTTCTGTGCGGCGTGATTCTATGTAGGCGCTCTTCCAACAATTGTCGAGAAGGCAGCTCACCGCCACATTCTCAAGTGTAACTCGGGAATGGTCAATAAATGCTGACTCAGCCTGCTCTGTATTGGCTAACGTTCGTACATAAAGCTGATTCAGCAGATGTAAGATAACACCGTTAGTGACACCACAAGGAATGTGCGACTTGGAAATCACCAAAAGCGGGAAAAGTGCGTCACATTTCATGAAAAAAAAAGAGGGAGTAGAGATAAATCCGTTGTACCACAAATATAACTGGATTTGAACACTTCCCAATGATGTCAACAATTCCGAGTAGAACATAGAACATAGAAGAATACAGCGCAGTACAGGCCCTTCGGCCCTCGATGTTGCGCCGATCCAAGCCCACCTAAACTACACTAGCCCACTATCCTCCATATGCCTATCCAATGCCCGCTTAAATACCCATAATGAGGGAGAGTCCACCACTGCTACTGGCAGGGCATTCCATGAACTCACGACTCGCTGAGTAAAGAGCCGACCCGTAACATCTGTCCTATACCTACCCCCCCTTAATTTAAAGCTATGCCCCCTTGTAATAGCTGACTCCATACGTGGAAAAAGATTCTCACTGTCGACCCTATCTCAACCCCTAATCATCTTGTACACCTCTATCAAGTCACCCCTAAACCTTCTTTTCTCCAATGAGTATTGGGTAGTAAATCCGTGCTATTTGTAAGATTGCTAAATATTTCATCCTGTTCCATGCAGGTCCTTTGTTCCTGTAGAGACAATGATTCTGTCCACCGAAATACAATAACATTGTCACGACAACCTCATTTTATTTATGATTTGGAGATGCCGGTGTTGGACTGGGGTGTTCAAAGTTAAAAATCAAACAACACCAGGTTATAGTCCAACAGGTTTAATTGGAAGCACACTAGCTTTCTGAGTGATGCTCCGACAATCACCTGATGAAGGAGCGTCGCTCCGAAAGCTAGTGCTTCCAATTAAACCTGTTGGACTATAACCTGGGGTTGTTTGATTTTTAACATCATTTTATTTGGAAGCTGAACGTCCCGTGAGCCCCTAAATCTGTTTCAATCACGTTCATCATACTAATCTAAACAAATAAACCACTTTCCTGGGAGCTCAACAGAATCTGTGTTGATGACTGAAATGCCACTAATTTCCCCAGAAGTAGAATTAAATTTTATTGTTACGTGTACTCAGTACATGAGCGCTGTGAAAATTGTGCACTTTCCCTATTTCCAACAAGTACCAAGGTACTTGGGTACAAAACATTGGGTAAATAATGAGAAGTAAAGAAACAAAGTTAAGAGTTAAACATTACAATCTTTCTTAGTATGAAGTAAAAAAAAAAGTGACTTTAAAATGTAAAGGACCACTTTTCAAATATTTTCAAAAAATATAACAATGCGCCACTGTTTGCAATAAAGCTATTCTATACCATACTGAGATGTAAATGCTTCTTCATTGTTGCCCTTTACAGCAACAAACTAACAGGAGAGATTTTCCGTGAGCAGAAATCTCACACAGATAGCCACTTGAGTCCCTTTGACTCTGATCAACGATTCCATTCCGACCAACCGTGGAAATGCAGCACCATGCTTCCATCATGACAGATGTGTCCTGGTTAGAAATGTCTGATAATTGTTATAAGATTAAGTGAGCTAGGTTGACTAACAGGTTTTAAAACAGACAAAAAAATTATTCTAGAAGTACACAATGAAACAGAAAGAAGAGAATAAAGAACCCCTAGAGAGGTCAACCTGTCCAATGAGACTCACTGTAATTATGCTGTTCTGAGTATTCCCAATAAGCAAGCTTCCTTTAAAAACCAGGATAAATGTAACACGTGCATGCAGGTTGAACTTGAAGGGCAGAAAAGAGAGAGAGTTTCCACACGGCTCCCTGATGAACTTTCCAATTGGATAAAGCCATGTCAGCTTCGTTTTCTGGGCCTTATGATCTCTCTAGCTCCAACTTGTGTGGCTGCGATCTTGTGACGACACAATCTGGGAAAATTCCTGGCAAATTCCTGGTTCTTGATCTCTTCAGTTGCCTGCGTCTCCACAGGCTTTTCAACTTTCGTACACAGCATGCCTGCCGGTGAATCAGCAAGGGCAAATTGTTTTCCTGGAGCTCAGAGTGTGTCCAGTACTCCCACCACAAATTCTCCACTCTTCTCTGGACTCTCTAGCCTCTTTACATAATTGAGCACTTTTTGCCTCGCCATGAATTCCTTTTACCAGTTCCTTTTCTGACAATAGTCCCTCAGTAGTACGTATCTCCTCATTCTTCAGCATTACCAGAGTGAGATGATCCTGTGTTCCTTAATGTTGTAACCTCCCTACCTACTACTCCTGACCTATGTGAATAAACTTTACTCTGGCATGCATACTTTTTAAACAAATCTGGCACTACTTCCTTAATAAACCACTGATCAGCTTGTACACTCTGAGGCAGTTGTCTAATTTTCCTTGTGCTTTTTGTTGCTCGTCCAACAAAACATCCAGGCTTGTCTGGCTTCCCTACATCTGTGATTTCGTGTAGCCCACCATATTTCAATTAAAACACTAGAGCTTTGTACCTACTTTGTCTCCCCCAGTAGTTTCATTTCTTTAGCCTGCAGTAAGTTATCCTTATGATCTTCACTGTGATCTACCTTCCCTTTTCCACGTGAGCATATCCCTTTGTCTCAATTTCTGTCCCTCGCAGACCAAAGTTGAATCTGGAAGCCAAATGGAGTTTTATGGACCAACTCATAATCATCAGCTACTTCAGCTGCTGACCTTGCCATTTTAACCGTCTGCTCTTCCACATGAGTTCGCACTAATTCCTTGCTAAGACTATGTTTAACATTTGTCTCCTACTTTTTAAGCTAATTTTACTTTTTAAGTGTCAGTTTTTGAAGTTCAAGAGCTCTCTCTTTTTCTTTCTCTGCGTTTTCTCTTTTTCTGTCTCTTCTGCTGCTTTCTCTTTTACCCTGTCTTCTGCTTTTAACCGTAACCCAATGCTGCTGTCCTTTCCTTATCTCTCGCCGCCAACTCAAGCTGCTTCATTTGCAATTGAATTCTTGTCTTTGCTATAGATTCTGATGCTCTCTCCAGCAGGATTAAATGCTGATCTACTGTTGTAATTATCTCTCAATTCCTCACAGAAGCAGACAGACCCAACTCCAGTGTAATTTTATTCAACTTTTGCAACACGTCCAAAGTCGCAGCATCCACTTCCAGAAAACTTTTGGCGACTGAAAGAGCCATTACTATACCAAGCATTGTCTACCCAACCAACACAACACCCGAAATAAAGACACTAGCGCCTACCAGTTGCTGTTTAAAATCCTGCAAAGAACCTCCAATCTTTTATGGACTATGGTAGACCTCTCAAGATATTTTTGGGCAGGCAACCCAGGTCATTACTTTGCTATTTGTTTCAGTAAGTGTGCAGTGACAATTACAAGGAGTAAGCTCGCTAGGTTGACCACCAGGTTTGCAAACAGACAAAAAAAATCTATTCACAAAGTTTACACAATGAAACGCAAAGAACAGAATTAAGAACCCCGACTGAACTCCGTCTAGCCAAACTAGAATTAATTTTGCTGTTCGGAATAAACACAACAGCCCCAGTAAGCAACTCCCCTCAAAAATCAGTTAACAACTTGGAAGTTAGAAGGGCAGAAAGAGAGACAGCGTTTCCACACAGCTCACTGCTGACCTCCTAACTAATTCCGGACTGAATCGAACTGCTCAGCAAGAGTGCTAACCACTCCGCTTTCAAAGAAGAACAAAGAACAAAGAAAATTTACAGCCCAGGAACAGGCCCTTCCGCCCTCCATGCCTGAGCCGATCCAAATGTACTCTCTAAAACTGTCGGTCAATTCAGAAGCATCTGTATCCCTCTGCTCCCCACCTACTCCTGCATCTGTCCAGACGCAACTTAAATGAATCTACAGTGCCTGCCCCTACCATCTCTGGTGACAACGCGTTCCAAACGGCCACCACCCTCTGTACCAAGTGTATCCCCCTTAAACTTTCCACCTCTCATCTTGAACACGCGACCACTCATTATTGAATCCTTCACCCTGGGAAAAAGCTTGTCTCTATCCACCTGTCCATACCCTTCATGATGTGGTGAACCTCAATTAGGTGCCCCCTCAATCTCCTTTCTTTCTAGTGAAAATGAACCTAACCTACTCAACCTCTCTTCATGGCTAGCACCTTCCATACCAAGCAACATCCTCGTAAACCTTCCTTGCACCCTCTCCAAAACATCCACATCCTTTTGGTAATGTGGTGACCAGAACTGTACACTATATTCTAAATGCAGCTGAACCAATGTCTTGTACAATGTTAACATGACCTGCCAGCTCTTATACTCAATACCCCATCCGATGAAGACAAGCATACTATGTGACTTCTTGACCACTCTCTCCACCTGAGCAGCAACTTTCAGGGTACAATGGACCTGCACTGCCAGATCTCTCTGCCCATCAACTTTTCCCAAGGCTCTTCCGTTCATTGTATAATTCGCTCTCGGATTAGTCTTGCCTGAATGCATCACCTCACATTTGTCTAGATTGAAAACCATCTGCCACTTTTCCGTCCAACTCTCCAGTCTATCTATATTCTCCTGTATTCTCTCACAGTCCCTTATGCTTTCTGCTCCTCCACCAATCTTCGTGTCATCTGCAAACTTGCTGATCATACCAACAGTGCCCTTTCCAGATCATTTATGTATATTACAAACAACAGTGGCCCCAATACTGCCCCCTGTGGAACACCATTGGTCACCTTTCTCCATTTCAAGAAACTCCCTTCAACTACTACTCTCTGTCTCCTGTAGCTGAACCAGTTCTTGATCCACTCAGCTATAACACCTTGCACACCATGTGACTTCAATTTCTCCATTAGTCTACCATGGGGAACCTTATCAAACGCCTTACAGAAGTCTATGTTTTTGACATCAACAGCCCTTCCTTCATCTATCAACTTGGTCACTTCCTCCAAGAACTCTATTAAGTTGGTAAGGCACGATCTCCCCCGCACAAAACCATGTTGCCTATTACTGATAAGCCCATTCTTTTCGAAATAAAAATAGATCCTATATCTCAGTACCTTCTCCAGCAACTTTCCCACCACTGATGTCAGGCTCACTGGTCTGTCATGACACGGAATATCCCTACTACCCTTCTTGTACAGGAAGACATCATGAGAAACCCTCCAGTCCTCCAGAACCTCACCTGTATTTAAGGATGCCACCTATATTTAAGCAATGTCCTAGCTATTTCCTCTCTCCCCTCCCTCAGCAACCTGGGATAGATCCCATGCGATCCTGGGGATTTGTACACCTTAATAACCTCTAGCCTACCCAACACATCTCCCCTATTCCTGTCAACGTGATCCAGACGAATCAAAATTCCGTCTCTAATCTCAACATTCATCATGTTCCTCTCCTCAGTGATGCAAAGAGATGCAAAGTAATCATTCAGAATCTCACCCATTTTCTCAGGTTCGACACACAGTCTTCCTTTGTTGTTCTTTAGTGGACCAATCCTTTCTCTAGTTACATGCTTGCTTCTTATATAAGAATAAAATGCTTTGGATTTTCCTTAATTCTGCACGCTAAAGCTATTTCATGACCCCTTTTGGACTGCTTGATTGCTCTTTTAAGACTTGTCCTACTCTTCTGATATTCCTCCAGGGCCCGTTCTGTTCTTAGCTGCCTGGACCTGATGTACGCTTCCCTTTTCCTCTTGGATAGTCGTACAATTTCTCCTGTCATCCACGGTTCACGAATCTTGCCCTTCCTATCCTTTGCCTTCAACGGGACATGCCTATCCTGCACTACCTTGAACTTATCTTTGAAAGTTTCCCACATCTCAAGTGTGGACTTCCCTTCAAATAGCTGTGTCCAATGCACATTTCCCAGCTCCTGCCTAATTTTCATATAATTTGCCTTGGCCCAGTTTAGTACTCTTCCCTTAGGACCACTCTCTTCTTTATCTGCGAGTTTTCTAAAACTTACAGAATTGTGGTCACTTTTCCCAAAGAAATCTCCCATCGCATCTTCTACCACCTGGCCTGACTCGTTCTCCAGCACCAGGTCCAATATGGCCCCTTCCCTCCTTCAGGAATGAGGCTGGTGTGCCAAGTGGGCTGAGATAAAAGGTAGGGGGGAGGGAATTTGGGGGAGGGGCGCTGGGAATACGATAGGTGGAAGGAGGTGAGGGTGATAGGCCAGAGAGGGGGTGGGACGGAGAGGTCGGGAAGAAGATTGCAGGTCAAGATGATGGTGCTAAATCCGGGGATTGGGACTGAGATAAGGTGGAGGAGGGGAAATGAGGAAGCTGGAGGAATCTACATTCATCCCGTGTGGTTGGAGGGTTCCTAGGCGGAAGATGAGGTGGTCTTCCTCCAGGCATCGTGTTGCCATGGTCTGGCAATGGAGGAGGCCAAGGACCTGCATGTCCTTGGCAGAGTGGGAGGGGGAGTTAAAGTGTTCAGCCACGGGGCGGTTGGGTTGGTAGGTGCGGGTTTCCCAGAGGTGTTCCCTGAAATGTTCCGCAATTAGGCGGCCTGTCTCCCCAATGTAGAGGAGACCACATCGGGTGCAGCGGATACAGTAAATGATGTGTGTGGAGGTGCAGGTGAATTTGTGATGGATATGGAAGGATCCACTGGGGCCTTGGAGGGAGGTGAGGGGGGAGGCGTGGGAACATGTTTTGCACTTCTTGCAGTTGCAGGGGAAGGAGCCAGGAGTGGAGGTTGTGTTGGTGGGGGGTGTGGACCTGATGAGGGAGTCACGGAGGGAGTGGTCTCTCCTGAAAGCTGCCAGAAACGTCGATTCTCCTGCTCCTCGGATGCTGCCTGGCCTGCTGTGTTTTTCCAGCACCACACTTTTCAACTCTGGTCTCCAGCATCTGCAGTCCTCACTTTCTCCTGGCCCTTTCCCTCGTCAGACTATTGGCATACTGTTCTAGAAAGTTCTTCTGGACGCTTCTAACAAATTCTACCCCAACCAGACCTCCGACGTTAAGTGTATCCCAGCCAATATTGGGAAAATTAAAATTTCCCAACACCACTACCCTATTGCCTCCACATCTTTCCATAATCTGTTTACCTATTTGTTCTTCTACCTCACGCTCACTGTTGGGAGGTCTGTAATACAGCCCTAACAGTGTTACTGCACCCTTCTTACTTCTCAGCTCCACCCATAATGCCTCACTACCCATGACCTCCATAGTGACCTCCTTAAGCACAACCATGATATCATCCCTGACCAACAATGCAACTCCACCCCCTTTTACTTCCCTCCCTGTCCTGTCTGAAGCGTCTATATCCTGGAACATTTAATTACCAATCATCATGCCCTTCCTTCAACCAAGTCTCTGTGATTGAAATAACGTCATACTCCAAGGCACCAATCCAAGCCCTAAGTTCATCCGTTTTACACACTATACTCCTCACAGTAAAGTAGATGTATTTCAGGCCATCAGTTTTGTTTTGTTTTTTGCGGTCATCTCCTCTCTGCTACTCTTCCCTTTATTAATACTATCTTCATAGTTTTACAGTCTCCACCTCACTGCCTACTTGTTTTCTCTTCTGGTTCCCAGCCCCCTGCCACATCAGTTTAAAACCTCCCCAACAGCAGTAGCAAAAACTCCCCCAAGAACATTGGTTCCTGTCTGTTTCAGACGTAGGCCACCCATTTTGTAATAGTCCCACCTTCCCCAGAACCGGTCCCAGTGTCCAATAAATCTGAACCCCTCCCTTCTCCACCATCTCTCAAGCAACGTGTTCATCCTGCCTATTTTTTGTCATTAGCACGTGGCACTGGTAATAATCCCGAGATCACTACCTTTGAGGTCCTCCTCTTTAACTTCTCTCCAAGCTCACTGAATTGTTCTTTCAAGCCATCAACTCGTTTTCTACTTATATAGTTGGTGCCTATATGCTGTTCACCCTTCCCTTTTAGAATGCACTGCAGCCAATCGGTGACATCCCTGACCTGAGCACCTGGGAGGCAACATACCATCCGGGAGTCCCGTTTTCGGCCACAGAACCACCTATCTACTCCCCTCACAATAGAATCCCCTATGAATATGGCCCTACGAGTCTTTTTCCCCGCCCTTCTGAACAGCAGTGCCCGCCACGATGCCATGATCCTGGCAACTGCTGCCCTCTCCTGGTGAGCCATCTCCCCCAACAGTATCCATAATGGTATACCTGTTTTGGAGGGAGATGACCGCAGCGGACACCTGCACTGCCTTCCTATTCTTTATCTGTCTTTTGGTCACCCATTGACTGTCTCCCTGCGGTGTGACCAGTTCACTAAACGTGCTATCCACGACCACCTCAGCATTGCGGATGCTCCACAGTGAGTCCATACGCAGCTCCAGAGCCATCATGTGGTCAAACAACAGCTGCAGCTGGACACACTTCCTGCAAGTGTAAGAGTCAGGAATGTCAGACAGGTTCCTAAGATCCCACATCAAGCAAGAGGCACATGCCACGGGTCTGAGGTGCCCTGCCATTATAAGCTTAGCTGTATATGAACTAACTAAAACCAAACAATTCACTTAAGTATATGAAACATATAGATAAAGAAATTATAAAAGCCTTATCTTACAGAGTCTGTTCCTTCTGGTTAGAGGAAGGGGGCGGGGGGGAGACACTACATGTGTAGTATCTCGGGTTTAGCCACTGCCCAAATATAAATTAAGCTCTTAACATCCGGGCAGCCCTAGCTTCACTCCACCTTCTCTCCTAGCCCCTCTGTCAAAATGGAGGCCCGACTCCCGTGGTAAGTCCCTTTTTAAGTGGGAAAACTTACCCTTCCGGGCAGCCCTCGCTTCACTCCACCTTCACTGCTTGCCACTCTGTAAAAATGTCATTATACAGATCACCTCTAAAACATGACCACTCTGGCGTGAAGTCTTGCCTGCTTACATTAACAACAAAAAGGCCTCTCAGGACCCTTTGACCTCTGTACCAAAGCAGTCTAACCAGCACCTGTACCCTTTACGATCCCTCTGGAAAAAGAAAAGGAAATAACATCCTTAGGAAAAGGAACAGATTTTAGAAATTAGAAACCAGCTTTGTGGTATGCAGAAAGGAAGGTTTGTGAGTGCTGTAAGAATAATTTGACCAAGGAGGAGTGAGGTGGGACACCAGGTTAGTAGGGGTGCAAGGTGGCTTGGGTGCCAAGGTGGTAGGCATTTAGAGAGCCAAGTGAGGAGGGGTTAGACGCCAACTGGAATCTAGTTGGTGCCATGATTGTAAGAAGTTAAGCCAGGTCAATTTCAGAAAATGACTTCTGTGTTTGGAGCTGTTAACCTGATCCAATCAGGGTGTCCCGGCTGACTAATATAAATGGCAGCGTCAGAGTTCTGTTCATTCAGAGCTTGGTCTGAAGAAGCTGGGACAATATCAAAGGCTTTTCAGGCGTAAATGAAGGATCATTCGGAGATGGGATAGTGGCATCTGTGGCACTGGGATTAATTAAATAACCTTGCAAAAGCACTTCCTCACTGAAGCCACACTGGACTTCAAACAGGCACTTCAATTGACTATGTCATCTGGAAATGCAGCAAGTGGAGCAAATGATTTGCAGGGTATGTCGATGCACGTAGACACCCTCGCAAGAACAACTGCGCTGGGGAATACCATTTGAGTGCAGGCAATTACACAGCTTCACTCAGGACATATCGTGGACAGAGGGTCTCCATGTCAGCCCACAGCAAAACTCAAAAACAAAGCCAAGTCTTTGCCAAGCGGTTCATGTTTCCTTCAGGAACTGGGTGGGAAAGACAGCTTGAGTTTGGGGTGGACATGTGCAGGTGGATGGTCGAAGAAGGACAATATGTTTTTCAAGGCAAAGCAAATAAAAAAAAGTCTCGAGTTTGCACATTGCACATTTTGTCACTTTATTTGCTCTCTTGTCATTCTTCTTCCATCACCTCCTTTTGGTTTATTCTTCAAAATGTTTAGCGTGTCATTTCCAATTTGATTTAGTGTTCTTTTCTCGGTTCAACACCTGAATTTCATCTTTCGGATGTAATTCAATCTCAGTAGCAAATAGTGTCTTAGTTTTTTTCCTAATTCAGTCTTAAGTCTCATTATTTTTAATCTGAGAGTCCAGGATTCAAGTCTCAGAAAGAACATAGATTAAACTAACGAAACCTTTATTCAATTAATGTGATTCTTTTTCTCATATTCACTGATATTAGAATAGGAACATATACCGTATATGTGTCTGTGTGCGTTTCTCTCTCGCTGTCTCGCTGTTCATCTGTGTTTACGTTGCTGTGTGTGTGGTGTGCCCCTGTATCTTTGTGTGTTTTTATGAAGGCTTTTCTGTGTGTGTGTGTGTGTGTGTGTTTGATGAGGTCGACCTGCAATGTTACACACTTTCTCCGAGACAGAAGTTTGAATGAATGAATTAAAACGTGAGGAATAAAAATCCCAGTCTCTTTCTCTCTTTGGTTCCCTCGTTGTTGTCTTGAGTTGAAAGTGATCCCCCGACATTTTTGTTTAGCAACGGTGCTCTCTCTCTCTCTCACATTGTCATACCTACCGCCAGTCTTCACCCTGCCTCTATCAGACCTAACATCAGTCTATCTCCCTCTCTGATGGTTAGATTGAAAGTACGTATTGTTTAGACTTGTATTCAGTCAGTGACCCACTGAAATATAACCCAGATTGACACTTCTGTGATGGATCATTCTTTTGGTTGTCTTCAAGTATATCATTCGAGGACTAGACTACACGAATTCCGAAATAATATTTGAAGAATTTAGAAACATGGCTGAGGAGTTTGAGTTTCTGAACAAACTCATGAATTTACACAGCAACTCAGTCCAAGTTCAGGCACCAAATCAAGCATGCGCTGAAATCTCCAATGGCATAATTTACACAATGAATGAAAACGTCTGAAAGTGAGCCGACTGTGTCACAGCGTTTCCACCCTGGGTTTCAAATTTCTACGTGACCCCAAGTGAGGAGCAGTTCAACAACACTTAAGTTGTAATGGAGTTGAGATTTTGTTGGAATGAATGTGGGGGCACGACGTGCAGGTCAGGACAGTGAACGTGAGGAATTTTGGCTCCTCCAACATTCCTATTATCACCTTGTCAGATTAGTTCCTTATCAACGTGTCATTAAAGGGCAAAACAAAGTAAGTGTAACAGTAGAAATCATGGTCAGTGTACTATTTAGTAATAATGTAAAAGTAACCTGCTGTGACATTGTTCTCTGCCGGTGTATTTTTTTTTCTTTTATTTGAAAGCCATTGAGAGTTTTGACACCCACAGATACTTATTTCCGGGAATCCCAAGTTTGAAATGACGAAGTTTGAAATTTCCACCATTGTAAATCTGGAGAGGGGCCTTTCGGTTCCGCGATTGGTCAAATAAGCAGAAGCAGCTCCGTCTATTTTTTAACAAGTTTTAGCAATTTGTGATGACGCCCGGCATAGGTTACCCAGCAATACATGGGCTGAGCACCTCTGTGCACTCTGGAAAGGCTGCATACAATCTTAAAACACAGACAACTTTCATAGGTCTCTTAACAAACCGAACAGCCCTAATTGCAAAATTCATCCTATAAAATGAAATGGTATGGCAAATAATCATAAAATTAAGCCAATGGCATTTCCTGGGAATTGACTTGTTTTGCACTTGTTTAACTCCGGGACACCTGGTTTCCAAGGTCAGTTAGGATACTTTAATAATGTCACATCTTCCTTAGTTAATTCATACTATGAACAGGACATTGTTTGCTAATCTATTTCAATTAGTTTAAGTATGCACGTTTCAGCAAAGTTAGATGCCATTGCTCCTAGAAATCACTTTGTTTTGCTATTTTATGTTAGTTGCATTAAGAAGCTATTTTTTAGTTTGTAGCAGCATGCATTAAATGGTTGCTCCTTCCAACACCATAAATCCAGATTTAAATCCTCATTATCTCACACCCAGCAGTTCTTGAGCTCCTACATTTCCGTATGACGCTTTTGCTGCACAACATGCTGCTCCATTGTACAAGTTGCACAGAAGGTCTTGCTTACAGTACCCATGACCATCTCCCCTCCTGTTTGACAGTATCCATCTGGCAGAAGTCTGCTTGGCATCGTTTGATCAAGATAACGAACTTGGCCGACTGGCCTTCGCATTTTATTAGCTTGCTTGGACACGTGCCCACCTCCCATCAGCTGATTTGATCATCTTTGAGCATCAGTCAAGAACAAGTCCACTTTAACCCGCCTGGGACCATGTGACCAATGCAAAACTCACTTGTGTATGTAACTACAATAGGTTATCACGGTTCTTATCACCTTTAGATGATCATTATTGCAATCGTGTTACCAAGAGGCCCATTCTGAGATCGATATTCCATTTCATCTATGTTTGTTGTTGATAAAGATTCACTGTGATATTTTCATTTCCTGTTGCTGAATGAAATTCAAATTGCACGGTTGGATTTGTAAAATAATGGAAGAATCCCTGATTTGTAATGTGAAACCTCTCTAAGAAGCCAGAAAGGTTAAGATCCATACAAATGGTGCTGCTTGCCGAGGTGCTGAGATGGTAACACAACGTTGAACAGCGATTATGAAACCCAAAGCATCCTTTCTCCCAACGTTCAAATTCGGATAGCATCCCTTCAGTTCTCCTGAAATAAAAAGGTCAGCTATTCAGTCCCCCTCTTGTCCTACTGTCATAATAATTCACCAAAGCCAACATGATAGCCACCAGTTATAAATTTAAACGAGTTAATAGAAATCAACCTGTGAACGGCAGCTACATAATGTTGTCAGAGGTCCAGTTGTCAGAGGCACTTGGAAATTTGTCATTCAAATGCTGTTTCATTTTTTTTTTCAACAACAAGTCTGTCAAGGGAACCACAACATCTGTAAAATTCGGAAGCAACCTCCAATTAAATTACTGATACCAATAAAAGGAATGAAGGACTGAGGAAGTGTTTATCCCCAAAACGTCGACTCTTCTGCTCCTCGCATGCTGGCTGGCCTGCTGTGCTTTTCCACTGCCACATTTGACTCTGACTTTCCAGCAGCTGCACTCCTCACATTCTCGTTTCCAATGAAAGCTATGACCTTTTGTCTTTTAATCTGCAAGGGGTCTTCAGACTAACACTGACATTTCCTTCTCTAAGTACTAATTGGAACTATTTCCCACCACGTGACGGATACAAGATATTTATCTTCTTGCAAATATCCTTTCAACCAACTTGTCTTTCTTTCGGGGAAATGTGTGTTTGTAACTCATCAAATGATTCATTCATTAGTTGCAAAAGTCTTTTCTTCATAAATTATTTCGTGGAACGTGGGCATCGCTGACTGGACCAACATTTATTGCTGATCCATAGCTGTGCTTGAGAATGTGGTGTTTCCTTCTTGAACCACAGCATCTCATGTGCAGTAGATGGGTTAAAAATGCAATGAGGTGGTATTTCTACAGTTTTGACCTAATGACAGTGAAGGAATGGCAATATATTTCCAACGCCGTCTCCTCCCACCACGGTTATACAATTTTCCAACTTTTTCTGTAGGTAGAAGGTGCAAAGGCTTATGCATACGTGCTATCAGATTCAAGAACAGCTTCTTTGCCGCTGCTATCATATTCTTGAACTGACCTTGAGTCACGCAGAACAGAAACAGACACTTCGCCTCAACTCGTCCGTGCAGGCCAAACATAAACTGATAGAGTCTCACTTGACAGCATTTGGTTCATAGCTCTCTCCACACTTCCTATTGATGGAAGCAGTCAGATGTCTATTTAACAATCCTAATTATAGTTACCTCCATCACACTCTCTGCTAGTTCATTCCATAAACTCACCGCCCTCTGCATGAAAATGTCTGCTCCTTCGTACCCTTTTAAATCTTTCCTCCCTCTCTCCTTTAGTATAGGCCCTCTCATTTTGAAGTTTTCTTACCTGGGAGAAATACCTTGACTATTCAACACATCTACCCCTTCAGGATTTTGTAATACTTGATAAAATCGCACATTAGGTCAGGCGTACAAAAAAAAATGAGAGGAATAGACAGAGCCAATAGACACAGGTCATTCCCCAGGGCAGGATGGACTGGTACGAGAAGTCAGAGTTTGAAGATATTAGGAGGAAGGTATAAAGGAGACATCAGAGGTAGGTTCTTTACGCAGAGGGTTATGAATGCATGGAATGCATTACCAGTTGAGGTGGTGTAAGAGACGTCATTGGGGACATTTCAGCGACTGCTGGACATGCACATGGACTGCAGTGAGTTGAGGGGTGCGACGGTGAAGTTACTATACTTTACATCAGGATTAAGTCTCGGCACAACATCGTAGGCCTAAGCGCCTGTTCTGTGTTGTACTTTTCTATGTTCTATATTCTATCAGTCAAGAACAAGTCCACTTTAACCCGCCTGTGACCATGTGACCAATGTAAAACTCACTTGTGTATGCAACTACAATAGGTTATCACGGTTCTTATTACGTTTAGATGATCATTATTGCACTCATGTTATCAAGAGGCCCATTCTGAGATTGATATTCCATTTCATCTATGTTCGTTGTTGATAAAGATTCACTGTGATATTTTCATTTCCTGTTGCTGAATGAAATTCAAATTGCACGGTTGGATTTGTAAAATAATGGAAGAATCCCTGATTTGTAATGTGAAACCTCTCTTAGAAGCCAGAAAGGTTAAGATCCATACAAGTGGTGCTGCTTGCCGAGGTGCTGAGATGGTAACACAACGTTGAGCAGCGATTATGAAACCCAAAGCACCCTTTCTCCCAACGTTCAACTTCGGATAGCACGCCTTCTATCTTTGGTGCTCCAGAGAAGAAAGCAATGACCCAGTCCGAATTGGCTGAATGCAACAACTTACGAAAGTACACAAGTCGACTGCTATTTGTGTGAAGACCACCGTGCAATTTCCTTTCTGAACAGACTGACTTTACCATTCCATCCACATTTCCAAGAGCTTAGATTTGTTTGGCTATTTCATGTTTGCGAATTTTCCAATGTACCATTCATATGTCCATGTTTGAAAAAAAAAGACCTTTCTCAAACTTATTAATCCTAGGCAGCATCAAGAGTATAAACACAGAGGAGGGCGAAGCAATAGTCTCATTCGATGTAATGGCACTGTTCATTTCAATTGACAAAACTCTAACCAGGGAGACGATAGCCAAGCTCATGGACAGGCAGAACAGCGGGGAACGTTTCAACAAGGACTCAAACTACTACACCTGATTGATGACATACTTCACATTCAACAGCTAACTATGTGAACAGATTGATGGAGCACCTACCGGCTCACACATCTCGGTGCACACCAGGTTTTCAACACCATGCTCACATGGATCAGATTTACTCGAGAGACATAACCCAGCAATGTGATGGCGAAAAGAACACAGAAGGAGGAATGCGCCACAACAATGTACAGGAAAGTTGCACACACCGACCAGGTCCTAAATTACAACAGCAATCACCCAAACGCACACAAGAGAAGCTGCATTAGGACCCTGTTTAAAAGGGCTAAAGCACACTGCAACACTCCCGACCTACGAAGTGAAGGAGAACAACAGCTCTCTGCAACGTCTTCAGAACAGATAACTGCACAACTTCATCTACAGATGCCTATCAGACAAACAATGAGACCAGGGCATGCTGCAACCTAACTCTCGAGCCACGCTACCTTACAGAAAAAACGTCAATGAAATGACAAGCAGAATTCTCTGACCACTCGTATTTATGACACCCCACAAACAGATATCCATGCTCAGACAACTCACCAGGACAAAAGACCGTATACCCATCATGTTCAAGACGAACGTAATTTACAGGATTCCATGCAAGCACTGCATGAAATACTACGTAGGGCAAACAGGCAGACAACCAGCAGTCCACACCCACGAACACCAACTAGCAACTATACGTCACGACCAGCTGTCTCTCGCAGCCATATGCACATGACAAGGACCACAAATTCGACTGGGACAGCGCAACAATCACAGGACAAGCTCAACATAGGACAGCTAGAGAATTCCCAGACGCAAGGCAATCCGGCAAAGACCCAATCAACAAGCCGAGACCCAAAATACCAACTACCAACAAAGAATTCGAAGCGGCAACTTGAAGCAGCAGGAACGGAAACAAAATACTCCCAGAAGCCACAGTACAGCAGCGTTTCACAGGAGCCTACAAAGCAATGAAGACGTCACCAGGTCAGGGGACTAAATTTCTGCAAAGCAACCTCCCAGCTCGGCGAATATGCACACAGCCATGACAACCTGCATTCGAGCTACAAGCCCTTCAACAAACCTTGAACCCTATCAATATAGTCCTCCAATCAAAAATCTGGGGATGAATCAGTCCTTGTTATTCTATTGATTCTGTTAAATTTTCCACAATCGTTTTGATTTTTGGTTTTGTTGCGAATACGAGAAGTGAATTTCCGTGCAGAACAGCTGAACATAAAACTCACTGCCCATAATGAACGTGATCTCATTTCTTTTTACTGACAGCTTCTCTAGCATAATCAGCGAGCATATTATTTCACCAGGGCCACTGCCCATTGATTACCATGAGGCAGACATAGAGGGATGCAGAGGAAATCATTCGTTTTTTTTTTGCAGATTTACTATCTGCAACACATCCCTCTCGTGTTTTTGAACATGAAAGAATCCTGAACGGAATTTCCACTTTGTTAATGCGATTTAAACCACAGAGTTATTGTGTTATCACTCAGTCACTACTCATCAGGTTTTTTTTTGTCCCGCAGCAACTGTTTGCCATGGAGGGTTCAAAGGCAAAGTATTTGCTTGATGAACATCACATATTTTAGACACGTTAGCATTGTTTTGCAGAACATGTGGATTTTGTTAAACCTGTTACCCTGAATATCCACAATTGTTCAGATGTTGAGTTTTGGGGACTCTAACTCAAGCCATGAAACTCTGTAATGAGTCACCCTGTTCCCAAAATGTTCTGCCACATCTGAGTCCAGATCAAACGCACCCTGGACGATCCGGACGATGGGGACTGACCAGAGATCTGAAAACACATAAAGGTTTTCAGAGAATTGACGATGCATATAATCAACATTGTTCCACATTTTCAGGCACTGAAGGCAACTTGAATTTTCGGCAGTTTGACCTTCATGCTACTTCTGAAATGAAAGAGAACTCCCAGATAAATACAGGAGTGTTAACCTGCTTTTCAATGAAGTTATGCCCTCACCTTCACTTTTCTGCAAAATTTCCAAACACCTATATGATGGTGTTCATAACATAACGCCACTGTTGACATTAATGAGATGACAATGTGCATTTTTGTTTTCAAAATGGGCCCAACGTCCTCCTGCTGCACCATCCCATTTCCGTGATTTTCTGAATTAACTGGCTCCACTTGTGTATCGCTTTCCCAGAGTTATGTGTAGCATAATTACGACAGAGAAAATGGCAAGACCACATGCAATGTCACAATGCACCAAGTGAGTGGTTTCTGTCGATGAAGAGCGTAGCAGATTCAATAATAGGTATATGAACACCTGTCATGCTTGAGTGGGCAACACCATTGTTGTGAGATTCCATTGTTCTTTGACTTTGCCTGATTTGTGCAATAATGTCTCAATGCAACGTGTCACTTTAAGAAATTGGAATTTTTTTCACATTAGTGTAATCTGTTTATTCCTGTTTTCTGGAAATTATGACGTTGACAAATGTTGTAATCATGATGTCGCTGTTGAAATTTCGTTAGGTATAAATTAATGACTGGGATGTTATCGCCACACAATTAAATATGAAGCGATCATAAAGGGACACATATAAAGGTAGAAATGGCTCTTCGTATGCATGATTTCAACAAAGTGTACAACATGATACTTGCTGTAGTTGCTCTGCTTGGTAAGTGAGAATAATCATCAAAGATTTGCGAATTTTACACTGATCCTGATAATATTTCAAGCTGGTTCCTACTGTGCAGATAGTATACCAGGCATTTAGTTTTTAGACCAAACGAGTTAATTTGTCTTTGCAATTGTATTCCATTTCGTTGGTTGCTTTCAGTCACTGCTATCTTATGGCATCGATTTCCTGCCTAACGTGTCATGTTGTGTAGTGTTTTAATGGACACAGCTCATCTCTCAGGAACTCTCCTGAAGACATTATTGAAAACATTTATTTTGCAGATTTGAGCTTGGTAAATTTCACTTTTGGGAATTGAATAGCTTTCTGCAGTCGAGTTTTATTATTTTGAGTATCTGTCTGTGTGCAGCTGTACTAAGATTAGTGTGCTCTCTGGTATTAATTGACATCTTTCGATTAAGAAATAGCCTATACTTTGATCAACCTTTTTATTCCATCGCGCTGTTTTTTTTTGTGTGTGTCTGCTATTAGTCAAAGGAAACAATAGATTTTTCACGTATATTCACAGCTTTCATTGACCTATAAAAGCCAACAACCCGTCACTTTAATCCCGTGCATGGAATAACCAAAAACAGACGGCTATAATGTTTGCAACATCAGCCGTGGCTTGACTCAAGCTTACCCACAATTGCCACTATGGGCTAATTCTACAATTTGTGGAAAAAATGCCCAGGCTTGTTTTGCGCCCTAATGATGTGGAAATGCAACGCAGAAATTGAATTAGACTAGTCAACCAGTAAGTTAAGTGAAGTCTTCGTCAAAAAAAGTATTCATAGAATCATAGCGGCACAAAGATATACACATTGGACAGAGACCACACAGTCCAACTTGTCCATGCCGACCAGATATCCAAAATTCACCTTGTCCCATTTACCAGCATTTGGCCTTCTGAACCCTTACTGTTCATCCTGAAGAAGGGCTCTTAAAGAAATGTCGATTCACTTGCTCTTCGGATGTTGTGATTTCCCAGCACCACACTGTCAACTCGGATCTCTAGAATCTGCAATCCTCACTTTCTCCTAGTTTATTTTAACCTTCCTGTTCATCTGTCCATCCTGATGTCCTTTAGATATTGTATTTCGTAGCAGCCTCCAAGACTTCATCTGGCAGCTCATTCCACACCCTCTCCATGGAAAAGTTGCCCTTAAGATCATTTTCATATCCCTCCCCTCTCACTTTAAACCGATGTTCTCGAATTTTGGACTTCCCGACGATGGGAAAAAAGTACTTTGGCAATTGTCATACCCACGCCCCCCCATTATTTTATAAACATCTAACCTCTGACACTTCAGGGAAAATAGCCACAGCCCCTTCTGCCTCTCCCTGCAGCTTAAACACTCCAACCCTGTAAACATGCTTGCAAATCGTTTCTGAACCATTTGAAGTTTCACAACATCCTTCCTGCAGCAGGGAGATCAGAACTGAACACACTATTCCACAACAGGTCTAACCAATGTCCGGCTTCTCGGCTACATGTCTTCCCAAATCCTCTATTCAATGCACTGACCAATTCAGGCAAGTGGACCAAATGCCTTCCTTATTAATCTGTCGACCTGCGACTTCACTTTCAAGAAACTGTGAAACTGCACCCCCAGCGACTCTGTTCTGCAAATTTCCTCAGATACCTTGACTTGATTTGTCTTACCGAAATGCAACGTCTCACTTTCAGCTAAGTTAAACTCGATCTGGCACTCCTCGGATCATCTATCCAAGAGCACTCATTCAGAAGTAAGTGTTCACTGTCAACCATCCATCATGTGTGGCTTCATCCGTCCGGGTATTGAGTATAAAGGTTAGCAAGCGTGTTGCAGCTGAATACAACTTTATTGTCGTCATATTTAGAGCATTGTGTGCAATTCTAGACACCACAGGAGGGATTGGACTGAGCACCAAAGATGTTTATTGGAGTGTTTCCTAAAGTAGTGTGTATTCGTCCTGAGGAAAGATTGGACGATTTTGTTCATTTGCCCGAGAGTATGGGGGGGGGGGGGGGGGGCTGAAGAGACACCTGAAGGAAATAGAAAAGAATTGTCTGGCATGGATAGGGTGAATATTCAGCGCCGTTCTTCCACACTCGAGTGAGTAGTTTCCTGATCTGTTTTGCTTTTTGTTTTTCCTGAACACATGGTGGCAGGCACGCTGAGTTTCTCCAGCAATTTCTGTCTCTCTGTCCTATTTCCAGCACCTGCAGTTCTATACTTCATTGTACGTTAAGTACAACTTAGGGTGGAGCAGCCTGGTCCACAGCAACTATCCTGCGGCAGGATCTTGGGAGTGATCAGAATTTGAACCTTATGCATGGAAGACATCAGAGGACAATATTATGGCTGGTGATTATTTCAGGAGGAGGACGAAGTCTAAAACGTGACGGGAGTGGAAATCATGTTGCCAAATTATCAAATAGGAGCAACAACAAAGGAATAAATAACGTGTGACTTCGCTTACTTTTGGTTTTTCAGCAAGGTAATTATCATTTGGAAGATTGATTTAGCTTTATGAATATTTTAACTTCGTCAGTATTGGTTGAAACTTGAACTTAAAGCCAAAAAAGAGCAGGAGAAGGTTATTTGGTGCTTTGGACTAACACCAGCATTCTTTATGACCATGAATGATCCTTATGTCAATACCAATACTGTATCATGAAGCATAAAATTTTACTAGCAGTAGGAAAGGTGGTCATCAGCAGGATATTTTTCTTGCTACACATTCATAAATACAGGTTTGGTCTGTCTCCTGCAATGTCTCAAAAATCCTTATTTCCATTGTTGGGACACCAGCATTTTCCACCTTCCCTGTGTCACCGTTATTGTGAAATGGTGGACATTCACCATAGCTTCACATTTGAGCCTAAGAAATTGAGCATCAGTTTGCATCAATGCTGCGCTTCTCTGAGATCTGGACGCACATGAATTCAACAGTTTTTGCAGCAACCAAATCATTACTTTGTTCCAATCACCAAAAGTGTGAATTGCAGATAACCAAACAGAGAGAGAAACCGAAGGATAGAATACAGCAGTCATGTAGACGCAACCAACTCTCGAATCAGAGTTCAGATTGTGTACGTGTGTGCTCTGTGTGTGTGTGCGCGCTCGCATGTTTGCTTGTTTGAGCGTGTGTATGCATGTGAGCGTGTGTGTGAGAGAGAATACGTGTGTGGGGGTGAGTGTGTGCTTGTGAGAAATCGTGTGTGTTCATGTGTATGTGTGTCTCTGTGTGCATGTGTGCAAGCACTTGAGAGAGTGGGTGTGCGTGTGTTTGTGAATGTGTGTGTGAGCGTGTGGGTGCATGTGTGTGTCTCTGTATGCGTCTCTTTGCATGAGTATGTGTTTGGGTGTGTGCGAGAAAGCAGGGTTGATTGATTGTTTTATTGCAAATGGAAATATTCGCTTCACCATGGCGGCAGAGGGGCTTTTGAGATTACTTGGTTGGCATTCCAGTCTGGTCTCTGAGTCTGAATTAACAAGGAATGCAAATTCTCACTTTTGAAGTGAAGGAAGCTCGTAACTGGAAGAGGAATTTCATCTTTTGAGAGGTTCAAGAGCTCGGGGTTTCTGTAATGATATAAGAGGCAACACGTGTAAGTCAGAGTTGAGAATAGCTATTGTCCTCCTTCGTTCATGTGACTATTTAACTCTCTGCACAAAACACTATATCGGACAAACAGGAAGACAGCCAACGATCCGCATCCATGAACACCAACTAGCCACAAAACGACATGACCAGCTATCCCTAGTCGCCACACACGCAGATGACAAGCAACATGAATTTGACTGGGACAACACTACCATTATAGGGCAAATGAAACAAAGAACAGCCAGGGAATTCCTAGAAGCATGGCACTCATCCACAAACTCCATCAACAAACACATCGACCTGGACCCAATATAACGGCCACTGCAGCGGACAGCTGGAACGGACAACCGGAAGCGGCAGGGACAGGCCACTATAAACACCGAAGGAAACCCCACAGAAGCGCTTCACAGGAGGCTCCCAAGCACTGAGGATGTCACCTAGACAGGGGACGAAACGTTTGCAACAAAAACTTCCAGCTCGGCGAACAGAACCACAGCAACAGGCACCCGAGCTACAAATCTTCTCACAAACTTTATTTAACTCTCTTTGTGAAAACTTTCTGAAATTCACGATTCTTTTAAGGCTGAGTTAGAACCATTCTGCATTATAAATGTATAAAAGGCGCACTGTGTTGAACGGAATGTGCGGTAGTTAGATTCACCATGATCAATTGTCCACATGGTCTATTGCTTCCCCAACTTTGTGACCTCATGGAGACATTGATACATAATAGACGATGAAGCGACATGAATAAATCTTGTGAGAAACATACAAACACATCCTGATCTCTGGAATAAAGCTTTATTCTGTGAGCAGTTAGTCAAGAAGTTCAGTTTGAAATGGGAACCAATTTTATCGGGACCATCCAGAACAAAGCCTCCTGTGAAAGATTCAAAGCCTAACTCATTTACAAGGCTATATATTCCCCACTCCCAATCAGGCTCTGATTTAGGGAAGGGTCGTGCAATTACTGAATTAACAGAACCCGACTATCTGATTGCCTGGTGAGTCTGAAATTATTTTAGATTTAGAATTAGAATTTCCATATTCAACAATAACAGAAACCATTTGATTGCCCGCCAGTTACCATATTCTGTGCTCATCGTGCCATACTGACGGCGGCAAACAGAGAAGCTGTTTGCTGAGTAAATTCCAGCATTTTTTTCCTTTTCTTTCTCACACAGTTAATTTGCTGGCCATTGCGATTCTCTCCCGCGGACATTGTGGTGTTTCAAAGTGCACCACACGCTACCTCGTGGCTATGGCATGGGCAGATCTCCTGGTCGTCATATTTGAAGTCATATTGAGAGAGGTTCTTTATTATTATGAAGCCCCAGTGTTTTTCTTGGACATCACTCCTGCATGTAGTGCTCATGATGCACTGTGTGATGCAAGCATGGACTGTTCTGTCTGGTTCACTGTCACATTTTCTTTTGATCGTTATGTAGCTGTTTGTTGCCATAAATTGAGAGCACGATTTTGCACAGAGAAAACTGCAGCAGTGGTACTTTCAACAACCTGCATTCTGCTTTGCTTGAAAAGCGTCCCTGTTTACTTTATTTATGAACCTGGGTATATAGTTGACAATGTACCATGGTTTTGTTATGTAAAACCGAACTTATATGCTGATCCTGGTTGGGTGGGTTATGAATGCTTTTCTAAAGCTTTAACGCCACTGCTCCCATTCGCTCTAATTCTGTTAATCAACACTTTGACTGTAAAATGCATTTTAGCATCCAGCCGAGTCCGTAAGGAGCTGAAAGCCCGCACTAATGGAGAGATACCGCGTGATGCAGAGGTGGAAAGCAGGAGGAAGTCTGTCATTTTACTTTTTACCATATCCGGTAGCTTTATACTTCTGTGGCTGACATTTATCATAAACTTCTTTCGTGATATCATTGGTGGAACCGATTCCACTGATTCTGAAACCACATCTGCTTATTTTGGAATCATGCTGCGGAATTTAAGTTGCTGCACAAATACATTCATTTATGTAGCGACTCAGTCCAAATTCAGAGGGAAAATCAAGAACGCTTTGAAATCATTGGTTACATAATTTCTGCAATCAATCGGTACATCTCAACGGGCGTCAGGCTGTGTCACAGTGCTTCCAGTTTGTGAATGCTGGAGTCATGCTTGGCCAAATTATGAGGTGCGGTGACCATTGCTAAAATTGTGACGACACTGCGAATAGACATTGCATGGGCCTGGAAGGAAATTGATGGTATCGTGAACATGTCAGGGTGTTCACTATTAGAAATATCCACTCCTATATGTTATGGATGAGACCAGATCCCCTCAAAATATTTTATGAATGTAGCCTCGATCCTTACGTTTTCTCATTTTAAGGGCAGTTGTGAGTGGATATTTCGGATGTGATGCAGCTGGACCAACCACTCCGCTTTAAGTAAAACAGCATTTGTTTGCACAGCACAATTCAACACGAACTCAAGAAAATGGAATTTAGAAAAATTTAAATATTGGCAACTTAACTGAGGAACTGCTTCAATTCCCATAACATCACATCAACACATCCCTTGGGCAAAAGGTAAATTCAAACGCAGGTTCACGCAGGCGGGAGAGATTTCAGAGAGAGAAGCCAGTCAAGAATCACCTGCAGGAGCATGGAACGTTTCTGCACTGTAACACTCCTTTTCTCTGCTGCAAAGAAATCAAACTGGGAGAAAAAAAACCTGAACTGGCAGAATTAGCCACTCCCCCGTCGTTCTTAAATTCGATATTTCCAGACATTTTTGCAGATCTGCCTCGACGACCTCTCCCAAGGAGAAAGTAACCTTGTCAAAATGACATCATCGTCACATGGATGGGTTCAATTTTCATCTTTTCAATTGAGCTTTGATCACATTTGCCGTTAATAAAACGAAACATCGCATGTCATACAACTCTTCAGGATTACATTGCAAATAAATGATTTTAAGTTCATTTACAGCCTCTTCCCTATACCTGCATTGGTTCCTTTCCATTTAACGACGTCGAGC